>NW_006772498.1:147205-201674 GCF_000442215.2 Lipotes vexillifer | reverse complement strand
GAGCCATGGCCGCTGAGCCTGTGCGTCCGGAGCCTGTGCTCTGCAACGGGAGAGGCCAAGACAGGGAGAGGCCCGCAAAACGAAAAAAAAAAAAAAAAAAAAAAAAAAAAAAATAGGTCTGTTGAATGAAGAGTTTTAAAAACATTGAGTTAAGGTATAAAAGATATAATATCCATAACATTTTTCCAGCAAAAATATAAATTTTGGGATAACTTTTGAAAACAAAAAATCATTTAGAGTTCCATTAATAAAAATTAAATAACAAATCCGTATTAGATTGGTATTTTCAATAACTTCTTTAAAGTTAATTATCTAGAAATGTATGATATATACTGAGGAATAGACATGGAAACTATCAATATTTTCCAGAATTACTTAACACATTCCTATTTGTCTCATCATCAAACTGCAAAACCACATTTTTTTGCACACTAAAATTTCGCATAGAATTAAATGTTCATAACGGGAAAATTGTATTTTGGGGAGAGAATGGAATCGATTTGAATGAACATTTAATGCTGGCTACGTATTTTCTCTTAGGTAAATTTCTAACTTTCTCTCCCTCTCTCACCCTTATGCGTGTGCGCACACACACACACACACACACACACACACACCATTGGTTCCTGCAAGACCCTTCTTGTGTTTATGTTTTATTCCCTTTGTCTGCATTTATCACTTTAACTAAACTTTGCCCTACAGGAAATCTGTTTTCAATGCTGGATGGATATCTTTTTGTTTGTGTCTTTTCTTACAAAATGAATATTATTTTATGTGTGTTTAATGTTTTTACTTATCTAAATGCATAAATGGAATTGGATTATGTATCATTTCTTTCTCACTTTTCTTTCTTTTTTTTTTTTTTATTTTGGCATCATTTTAAAAAGACCCATTCCTTTTGGTATGCATATCTAGCCATTGCTTATCACTCATGAATAGTTCTTGGGGTATATTCACCTCAATTTTGTCTCAATTTCTTTATATTAAATTTGAAAGAGAAATGCTAGCCTTACAGCTGTGATGATTTGAAATAATATATCTAAACCTTCATCATACTTCATTATCTACTAAAGATAGTAGTGGTAGCCAATATGAGCTTAAGATGGGGTGGGAGATAGACAACAAATTAGGATCATCTTTCAACTCTACCACTCATTACCTGTATGACCTTAAATTAATTTATATTATTAGAGCTTCAATATCCCCTTCTGTTAATAATGTGTGAAATCTACTTTCAGTGTTATTTAAAGATTAGAGACAATGATTGTAGCTACTGATGACACATTATACATCTTTTTTTTTCTTTTTTTATTAATTAATTTATTTACTTTTGCTGTGTTGGGTCTTTGCCTCTGTGCGAGGGCTTTCTCTAGCTGTGGCAAGCGGGGGCCACTCTTCATCGCTGTGCGCAAGCCTCTCACTGTCGCGGCCTCTCTTATTGTGGAGCACAGGCTCCAGACGTGCAGGCTCAGTAGTTGTGGCTCACGGGCCTAGTTGCTCCGCGGCATGTGGGATCTTCCCAGATCAGGGCTGGAACCCATGTCCCCTGCATTAGCAGTCGGATTCTCAACCACTGAGCCACCAGGGAAGCCCACATTATACATCTTAATGTCACTTTTAAGAAAGTCAGAGTCTTGAGTGTTAAGGTGTCACTTTAGATTCCCAGTGGCTAGTATAACACATGGAACAGTATGAAATGAATACATTGAATAAATCAATTAGTGGAAATAGAAACTAGTGTTTGAAATATTGAGTCAGTAAAATACTGCATGATAGAAAAAGGCAATTTGTATAATAGTTTACATTTACTCCGTTGAAAACGTGTCAGGGACTTTCCCGACTGCTTTACATTGTGGTATCTCCTTTAATCCTCATTCTACCTCAGCCCACTGTGGTGGATTCTATTATCACCCCTTTTTTACAATTGAGAAAACTGAAACCTAGAAGGTAAAGTAACTTTCCTCAAATTTGAGTCCTCTGTGATTCAGACTAAGTTGCTTGAAATAGAGAACACACACTCTACTCCATATGAACTGCTGCTTGTCTTTAAACAAAATAATTTTATGTGGATGATAGAGTCTGGTTGAAGGGAGATTAACTTCATTGTAGCATGCAATTACATAAGCTCATAATACTTGCATACCTTTCAGGATGAGCTAAAATTTTAATCCAAAATATGCATTTAGCACTGATACAACTCCCAAACAGGTGTGAGAAAAGAAAGGGAAGGAAAGGAGTCCTTTGGTGAAAGGTATGCATGGGTGTCCAGGTTGAGAAGTTTGGATTGCATCTTATTAGTGGGACGTCATTAAAGGTCTTAAGAAAGGAATGCAATGATAAAATTTGGCCTATTATGAAAATAATTCTGAAGTTTGTATATAGAATGGATTGAAAGAATAAAGGACTGAATTTTAGGTGTTCAGTTAGAAAGTTACTTCAGAAATTCAGAAAAGAAATGAAGTAAGTCAGTGGTGTCAAGAAAAATATGGATACATTTTAGAGACAAATTTTACAATAAAATATTTGGTAAATAGTGTTGCTCTCAAATGAAATGGTCAACAAAGGCAGAGAAACTCTGAGAAAAATTCAGTAAGTACTATCATGAACACATTAACTTTAGGGTGTCCTTGTGATATCCTTTGAGGAGAAAGTATAAAGTGGGGAGTTAGCTATATTGAAGTTCAGCTCAATGAAAAACCTATGGAGGTGGTTAAGGACAACTGTAACAAAATATACAGGTTTTGGATTTTAATCAGTGGTCTGAAATCTACAAGGGTGAGCATAGGACCTATGCATACACTTTAAATGAATAATTTTTTCTAACAGATGCCTTCTTATTTTAAAATTCTTAGACTCTGTTTTTCTATTTTCAGGCTTATTTTCAGCAAAGAACTTTTAAATCTTTACAGGTATTTTCCTTATAAAAATAATGCATGTTCCTTAGACAATTTTTTTGAGACAATACAGAAGTTTATAAAGTGAACATATGAAATGCTCCTCTCCCTTCTCTGTTCTCTTCCTCTGGATCCCATTCTCTAGGGATAAGAACTGCTAACAATCTGGTATATAGCCTTGTGCATCTACCTTTAATACATTGTTTCTCTCCAGACAAATTAAGTTATCATGAAATGCTGTGGTACATGGTCAAGAATAGTATTCGTATTACCATCTCATGACAACCAGAATGCTTTCTCACTGGATTACATAAAAATACAGGCTACCATTTGGGTTATGATGACATTCTGATAATGAACTTCTCTATATTTTTACATTGGATGAAGTCAAAAGAGAGAAGGGAAGGAAGGAAGAAAGAAAGGAGAGAACTCATCTTTTGGATTTAGTCACTATGCAAAATATAATGCTGCAAAAAAGATGCAGTAATTCTTTTTGGCCAGGGATTTAGCAACATAAGCATGGAGCCAGCAGAACTAAAGGAGTACTTTGTAACTATCCTGAAAACACATGTGAAAAATAAGCTCAATTTGAACAAGGCTGGACCCTTAAATCTTGGATTTGCCTCAATCCTTGCCTTAAAGCATCTTATAAGTTGCTTATCAGGCAGTTGAACTAAAAATTCTACACATGATTTGGCACAGTTTGGTGAAGCTGTTTGTTCTGAAGTGGCTAAGTCAAGTTGTGACTTGGCAGAAATAAATACAATAGAGGAGATGCCATTTGACACATGACGCCCTACCACCAACACTCCCAAGATGACATTTATTGTATTTTGAAACTAGTCATGGAGAAAGACACTAAACATCTTTCAACATGCAGCTGGATAGGAATTTCCATATTGCTCTTTGTGGCCAGCTTCTGGGCTTACACAATTACATGTGTTCTCAAACCACTTTATTAATTTAAAAAGTATCAAAGGTTTGAATGAGTCAAAATTTTCTTTGAAAAGTACATCTTTAAATGAAAGGAAATCAGAGTATTTTGTGTTTAGGTGGGCATCTGTAATATTTGTTAACATATCTGATTCTGTGGCTCTGGAGATGAAAGTAGCACCACATATCATTAAAATCATAGCTTGGAACATTTGTATATAATGTCATAAAGTCTCAGCTTACACTACTGGACTATATCTTGTTTACTACTCTAAATTTCATCAGCTTCATTAGAGCCAAGACTGAATTAGTTTCTGTATCAAAGATGTGGCTTTTTACAAAATGGGAGCAGAACATGTCATGTTTATGTGTAGAAATTTCCTAGATTTCCAGAGTAAAAGCCTTAAAGAACTTGATTGAATTTCAAGTAGAAGTTATATTTTTTATTGTGAGAAAAAAAAAATTCCCTTCTTAGAACAATTTGATGAGAAGGAGTTCTTTTATGGCAAGGTTTAATTAGAAGATCTTTTACTTAGACCAATGGGTTTTCAATTGTAGTGTACAACAGAATCACCTGGAGGGCTTGTTAAAACATAGACTCGGTTCCACTCCCAGAGTTTTTGCTTCAGTAAGTTGGGGTGAGACCCAAGAATTAGCACTTTGATACCCACTGACTTTAGGCTATGTCTTGATTACATGAATAATGTATTCTTTATTTAAAACTCTGCATTCAGGTTTATGGATGGTGCTGATAAACTTAAGAGCTCTTTGACTGAAATACTACTCTGCAAGAGGAGATAAAATATTCCAGTGTTAGGGATACACCCCAGGATACACCAGGTTTGACGGTGATAACAGTCTTATCAATGCCTTTGGCAGGCAGAGAATTGCAGACACCTGAAAACGTCTTCCATTTTGTTAAGGTTACATTAAAATCAAATATGGAGTTAGCATAGAAAAGAGGCAAGCCTTGCCATAGGTGACCTCACCGTTGACCTGAGGACAAAAAGCTATATGGCACATTAAAGCAACATGGCTTCAACTTGCAGTCTTCCTGAATTTTAGAAATAATATGACAGTTACATTGCAGAGTGAACTGAGAGAGGTTTCTCTGATCACATTTGCTCCTCAATATGTTTGAAACCAGTGTTTTCACTAGTGTTGGTAAAATTGAGAACGTTTTTCTGATTATAGTGAAAAGATGATATGTGTACTGCCATTCAACTATTTATTCAGTTCAAATAAATACAATTTCATTAATCATTTTGAGCAAAATTAAATTATAATTTTTATTTGCCAATTTTGACTTTCTGGAATATTTTCATCACTGGTTATTAAGTTTTCATTTAAACATAAGATCAAGAGAATAAGTCTTTGTTTAGTTACTTCTTTGTATATATATTTTAATGATCTATTTATAGCTAGTAGAGACTTAAAAACTTGACATACAAATAGTCATATACATTTTATTTTTCTAATACTCCTTTTTTTTTTTTTTGGCTCGACGCGGGCCTCTCACTGTTGTGGCCTCTCCCGTTGCGGAGCATAGGCTCCAGACGTGCAGGCTTGGCGACCATGGCTCAGTGGCCATGGCTCACGGGCTCAGCCTCTCCGCGGCATGTGGGATCTTCCTGGACCGGGGCACGAACCCGTGTCCCCTGCATGGGCAGGTGGACTCTCAACCACTGCGCCACCAGGGAAGCCCTCTAATACTCCTTTTGATCTCCTCATTTCCCTCAATGGCAACCAGTCCAAAATCTATCCTTGTATCTTGCCCCTTTCTTCCCACCTCAGTTTTTTCACAAAATTCTCAGATGTTTATGGTGTTCAGCTCCTACGTCCCAGAAAGTTACAGAGCTACTTTCTGCCAGTATTCCTCATGAGCCATGGACTCACTACTAAAGACTGTTCCTACATAGCAAAGGTTTTTATCACTGCTAAGGTGACTCCTTAGTGTCTAAATCTCAGTGTGGCTTGGCATTTCTTTATAGAATGATCATTCTACTTCCTCAGTGATGCCCCATGCTTGGTGACTATGGCTCTACTCCTTAGCCCTCGTTGATTTTGGTTCACATGTTCTTCTCAGGGTAGAAGATACCTGCAAAAGGGCTAGACAAGATTGGTTCAACCAATTTCTTTTGCTTGGCCAGTTTTTTTTTTTAAAAAGAGATCTTTATTGGAGTATAATTTGTTCACAATACTGTGTTAGTTTCTGTTGCACAACAAAGCAGATCAGCCATATGCATACACATGCCCCATATCCCCTCCCTCTTGAGCCTCCCTCCAGTCCTCCATATCCCACCCCTCTAGGTCATCACAAAGCACCGAGCTGATCTCCCTGTGCAATGCGGCTGCTTCCCACTAGCTATCTATTTTACATTTGGTAGTGTATATATGTCAATTCTACTCTCTCGCTTTTTCCCAGCTTACCCTTCCCCCTCCCTGTGTCCTCAAGTCCATTCTCTATGTCTGCATCTTTATTCCTGTCCTGCCCCTGGATTCATCAGAACCATTTTTGTTTTTTAGATTCCATATATGTGCGTTAGCATACAGTATTTGTTTTTCTCTTTCTGACTGACTTCACTCTGTATGACAGACTCTGGGTCCATCCACCTCACTACAAATAGTTCAATTTCATTTCTTTTTATGGCTGAGTAATATTCCATTGTATATTGTAATGGAATGTGCCACATCTTCTTTATCCATTCATCTGTCTATGGACACTTAGATTGCTTCCATGTCCTGGCTGTTGTAAATAGAGCTGCAATGAACATTGTGATACGTGACTCTTTGAATTATGGTTTTCCCAGGGTATATGTGCAATAGTGGGATTGCTGGGTCATATGGTAGTTCCATGGGCATTTTTAAAGGGGAGGTTGCTCACACACTGGTTTTCTCAGATTTTTCAAGGAGATTCATGACCAATAAGAAATTTATAACCAGTTGGTTAGATGGGTGTAACTCTAGAGACAGAATATGTAATGGCAAGTTTTAGAAAGAGGAGTCAAAACAAAGAATAGCAAGAGTGTGTCAGAGATACAGGAAAAGAACAAGAGAAACTGACATCATGGAAGTCAGGGAAGAAGAGAGTTGAATGCATGGATGAATCCAGGTAGGTGAAGAACACTGTGATCGCTGCTGTTGGGAGCATTTCCTGAGTGTTGCTGTTAAGGTTGTCACTTTCAATGTGAATTACCTCCAGCGATGTTGTCAGTGAACACAGCCTCCAGGGAGAACCTCAGCAGCAGCAGTGGAGGAAGATGATAACTGAAAGGAAGCAGTAGCGGGTACAGAAACTCTCACTCGCTCCTCATGGCTAATAAATAATTGAGAAGCAGCCCAACCATTCAGGCACACTTATGTGGTCTTATGCTGCCTTGTCACTTCTACACATCCTCATTTATCACTTTTCACATGCTACTTTTCACCACAGCAGTTCTTTTCAAATTATTCATGGTTAAGAGGGGAATGGTGCTTTTCTCCCAAGTCTATTATGGACCCATCTTTTTGTAAAATGCAATTAAAATAAATTAGAAATATTTAATATAAGGCATAAAATGCAAACACCATTTTTTATTACTAGAATTCCAAAAGTTAACATACTGTAGGATTACATTTATAAAACATGCCTATAGGGACAAAAATGGAGAACAAATTAGTAGTCGCCGGGGTTAAGGAGAAGGCAGGGACAAGAGGGAAGTGGGTGTGAATAAATTTTTCTAATTTATATTTATTTTTCTCTACACACCATTCAACTCTTTCCTCTTTTTTAAATTTTACTTTATTTTTTAAAATTAATTTTTATTGGAGTACAGTTGCTTCACAATGTTGTTAGTTTCTACTGTAGAGCAAAATTAATCAGCCATACATATACAAATATCCCCTCCCTTTTGGATTTCCTTCCCACTTGGGTCACCACAGTGCATTGACTTCCCTGTGCTATACAACGTGTTCTTGTTAGTTAAATAAGTATCCTCCTAAGTTTAAAAGGAAAGAATTTTATACATACTATGTATCTTGGTCTATTTATCTTGTTCTGCAAGCCCTTAATGTCTGACTCTCTCTTCTTCCAAATTATGTAGGGCCATGCTCCCTTCTCACCCCACTGCTTTAGTCAGAATTGTCCTTATTTGGTGCCTCAAACACGAAAGCCACAGGGATTTTGGAACATTTAGTTCCACTCACTCCAACTTTCACCTGGAAAAAGTGAACATTGTGAACATTGTGTGGGTGTGAATATAAAAAGGCACCATGTGGGAACCTTGTGTGATGGACATATTCTGTATTTTGACTACCAATTTCATTATTCTGGTTATGACATCGTGCTATAGTTTTGTAAGTTATTATGGCTGGGTTGGGTAATGTACACGTGGAATTTCACTCTATTATTTCTTACAAATGTATGCAAATGTATAATTATCTCAAATAAACCGTTTATTTAGTAAAAAAGAATAGACATAACAATACTCTGTCAAGTACTACAAAGGTTTTTAAATACTCTCATTTTCCATTTTTTATCTCATTGAATGGTAAAATCCACTCAATCCACACTGGTCCACAGACCACACTTGGGCTAACTGGCACTTCTTTTTTTTTTATTTTTTCCTATGTTTCAGTTCAAATTACTTCTGCACAAGCTCCCTTTAACTATTCTTCTGAAAACAGACTGCTCCTTTACATCACTCTAACTTCTCAGCCTCATTACACAGCTCCTTACTTTAGGCCGCCCGCCCTTAGTATACCATGGGCCTCTGTATCTCTCTCCTTTGCTTAACTTCCTTATGCCTACTCTCTTCTCTGTTAAATCATATCTGCTTTCCCAAATCCATCTATCTTTTATGTGCCAGGATGACTCTCTTCCTTCATAACCTTTCTCTAGATTCCACCACTCAGAATTAATATCTCCTGTTGCAGTTTTCTGAGAAGGTAAGGAAAACATTATACCCAGAAGTCACATAATAATTGTTGAAATAGGTTAAACCAAATAGGAAGAATTACCAACATCTAGTTGGTGCCTGAGGAGGTCTCTGTCTGATGGAACATGTTCCCTAAAGTCAGTATGAGAAGCAGTGGCGGGTGACTTCAACTCAGTGGATCTTTTGAATGTGTTGTATTTCAAGTTGGTTCTTTCTTGATAGTTCAGAGGAGGATTATCTGGAGGGAAAATAGCAAATCCCTATTAAGGATCATGGTGGGGTCATAATTCTAGAAATTTAGGAGTTTGTGGACTTGAGACTACTGTAGTGACTTTATAGTAATTGAATATCTTAGCCATCAAAATTCTGCTTGAGAATATCACTCAGGAAAAACATGCCACATTAACCTAGTGGAGCTACAGAAAATAGCAGGTTGGTAAAGAAAGCAATTACAATGAAAAATCCAACTGCTGATTAGGCAGCTTGATTTCTTATTTTCATTATGTATTCATGCATATAATCAGTGTGATAACTATAGTGATATACTTGGAAATAGCATCACAACCATTGCTTTAGCAAATGCTTTTTATTGATTTTAGTGTTTAGTTACATGCGATCCAAATAGCTTTCCTATTCCCCTAAAAACTCATGAAAGCTTTTCACTTATTTATATTTACTGAATATTTACAGACTATTTATTAAAAGTAGTTATCTGAAGGGTTAGAGCTTCAGGGGTGAAAACGTGGCCCAGCTTGGCTCCCTCTTCTGTATTTCGTTTACCTGAGTTCAGGTTTCCATTTCTGTGATTAGTGCACACTGCCAGACTAAAGGCTGTGCAAGTTGCCCTTCATCTTCCATAATAAATTTAGCTCCCCAGGAAGGTATATAATTACACTGGCCAGTGCAATCTGATTATCTGTCAAATATAAATGAGTCACCTTTCTACCTTCAAATACTAGTTCTCTGTGTATACAATGAATTAAAACACCTCAGTCCTGGATGCAAAAGTGACAATAAAATCTCCGTTCACTACACATTTATTGAATACCTGCTGTGAGCCAAGCAATCGTATTTGAAGAGCAGTTTTCAGATAAATTTTGTATAATTTTTTAACTGATCCTCAGAACAGCTCTCTATTCTGTAGAAGCAGAAACACTGGTCTCAATTTACAGATGACAAAACAGTGCTTCAGAGAGGGAAGGTGATTTCTTGGGACTCACATGGTTTTAAATGGTATAGTTAAGAAAAAAAGTTTGGACTTCTGACTCATCACCATTTAGTCCTTTTCACGTAGCATGCTTTGTTTCCAAGTATAAGTTGCTCTGTGCATGATAATGGAGGTCTGGTATCCTTTATGTGAATGTCTTTATTGTCAAATTGCTTATAATTATGAAAAATCTATTTTCCACTCCAAAAATATTAGCCCCGTGGGAGTCCAGCGAGAATCATGTATCACAGATCTTTAAAATGAAATAAATAGAAGTTACAAACATTTCTGCAGAGAATAGCCCACTTGAACCTATGACAAAAAGATTTTTAATGATAGAAATAATCATGTTTTCACTGAATCCATAATGTTCTTCAGTATTAGCTCAAAATAGCTCAAAATAATGTCTATCAAGATAAGCAAGTCCTTGCACACATAGTAAATGTACACACATTTCTTTATAATTAACCTTTCAAATGTCCCTTATATAATGTAACATTCTTCATTTTATAGCTAAGAATACCAGATCTAAGAAAAGCTGCCAGGATGAACAAGTGATTGCTTCAGATCTCGTGTGTTTGCTGTCGTAGTACTGTCCTTTAATAAATATAGTTAAGACAGATAAAGTCCAGTGAGATATAAGCTACAAGAGGCAGAATTTTTGTCTGTTTAGTTCATTGCTATGTCTCCAACCCTAGAATAGTACCTGGCACATAGCATGCGGTCAATAAATATTTGTTAAATGTATGCAACACTTTGAAAAGAAGTCTGTTTTCATCTTGAGGCTTACCTGATACATATATGTCTGTGATATTAGAGGTGTCTCAGAATAGTTTAAGTTTAATATGTGGTTAAGTGAAGTCAAATTAGCATATTGATGGTCCTGTGACACCCAGTTAATTCACATTGTACCTCAGCCACAGTTTGTACCTGCTGTTCCAACAGCCATCTTTAAATAGAACAATAAACACCCCCCAATGGCACCAACAGAACTGAAAGCTTACATTCCATAACCATTGGCCAGGACTTCGCAGATATGCAGAATAAAAGACAGCATATATTAAAGTTTCTAGCCCAGTGCTGGTCACAGGGGATGTGCAGTAAACATTAGGTGAACCTCCACTTGATTTTGTATCTCAGTAAACGAGAACTTGTCTGTGGTCTTATATAATTGGTCTTATATAATTCACATGATGGTAAGACTAAAACTCCTTTAGTCTTTTAGACTAAAACTCCTTATAATTTCATATATATATTTAATAATGTTTGAGGGACCTCTTTAGTATAGTAGTTAAGCTAAAAGAATTTTGAGATAGGAAGACCTTGGCTCATAGCTTGACTCTGTAAATTGCCAGCTTTCTAGCTTTCTAAAATTTGGCAAGTTATTCAGTTTTTCCAATCTTAAATTTCCTTATCTTCAAAGCAAGGATAATAATAGTAACACCTTTAGAAGGTGGTAGTGTGTAGTAATTGAGGTACCTGCGTTCAGGGGCCACAGGGAGTGTTGGGTCAATAAAAAGAGGGCAGGTCCAAGCCTGCAATGATGGCTCAGGTGATTCTATTTATGTAAATCAGATACCAGTGAGGCCCATTTTGCTCCTGTAGATTTATATTTGGTATTGGCTTGAATCCAAGTTCTACAATCCATAGAAATCCAAATTCCTCTTCAAGGTTATTAAGAATTCCGAAAGATCACATTTTCATGGTGACCTCTTTATCTAGAGTGGTACTCCCATGCCTTTTTTTATTTTTTTGACTAAATGTTTTTGTTGACAAAGATGAGAAAATGAGGCTCTTCCTAAAATTCTACCCACTTGCAAAAATACACATTCATACAAGGTATTAATGAAAAGACTTTAGTGAAGATCTTAGAATCAGAGGAAAGGGATCACATTAAAATAGCAAAACAGAATTAAAGTGTATGTTACATATTGTTGTTTTTATTTCTATTTATTTTTATTTTTTAGCTACCAAACATTTTGGGGTTCTCCTGGCCTTTCACACTGCATGTTTACCTAATTACCTAAGATGTCATTTGCCCAACCTCCTCCCTTCTGTACTTTCCTCTCTCCCACCCACTTCTAAAAAAGTTTCTTATTACTCAAGCAAAACAGATTTACTATTTGTCTATTAATTTTGTTGAAGATTTCTGTAGTAGTCACGATTTCAAGGTTTCACATTTTATTGCACAGAATTTAAGAAGACTCCCCCCACCAATAAAAGGCAGTTCCTTTCCAAAGGGGAATATTGTACAAATGTTACAATAATGTGTCTCTCAGATCATTACACTCCAGGCTAACTGCCAATGCCTCGTGTCAGGAGAACGACCAGATGTCTCTTGTTTGCTCGCTTTCTACTACAACTGTACTATATTTACTCCAGTTACTGCCACTAATTGGCCATGTAAAATAGTGACTTTACGTCTTATACTGGACCGTTCTTCCAGACCAAAGCTGATATCTACAGGTAATGATTTTCTCCTCCGATGACAGTCAAAATTAAATTAAAAATATATTTATGCTTGTGTGTGTGTCTTTTGGGACTCCTGAGTTCTCCTCATGATACTGAGCATATTTCCAATGAGCCAGTTCTTCTAAAGGTGCTCTCTACATCCTACAAATGTTTGTTTTCTTTTAAGCATCACTGGTCTCACCACCGAGTACCATGCGCTTTTCCTTTGGTATCATATTCCATCTTCCTAGTAAATCTTTTCATTCTTTGAGGGCTTTAATACTTTCCCGCTGTTGCTCTCTCTCCCTCGTAACTCCTGATTTCCTAGGAGCAGCTTTCACGTGAACATCACTTTTAGCAATCTGACACATCCCCTTGGTTAATCTAAGGATTATTTTTTTCATCAAGTTATACAGAAGCTTCTTTAAAATCACTACTGAAAACATTCCTTATTTTGACCGTGTCCTACTATCTATCCATACTCCAGTTCCTCTAATCTAATTGTTCATAACTCATTAAGATTGTCAACTAATTAAATATCCATTATCAATCTTTTGTCTTTAGTTCCCCTTTCCCAGCATAGTTTTCATGATTTTATTTGCAATTAGTCTGTTAAAAATACCTTAAACTTTCTATTTTCCCATGGATTCTATATGGTTAAACATTAACATTAGATTATGTTATGATAGGCTACAGCTGCTGTATTAGTTAAGGTAGAACAATTCCTGTTTAAAAAAAACACCAGATCTCAGTGGTTAATCACAATTGAATTTTATTACGTTCTCATCTCTGTCCCATACAGTCTGATGGAAGAAGGAGAATAAAGACTTGCCCTCATGCAGTCTTTTCAGAGATTAATCAAACTCCTTCCATTCAGGTTGCCAACAGTATGTGTGCTTTCTCCAAAGCACATCTTTTCTTAACTGCTTTGTACCCCAAATAATATATTACTTCTCACATTTAATTTGTGAGAACTGGTTGCATGGCCCCAAATTGATGCAGAGAATATTAAAAATACAGTTTATCTGTGGGTCCAGAAACAGGAAAAATATTCAGCAATGCCAGACTAGGTCATGCTTGTAATACCCTCATCCAAGAAGCTGAGTTCTAATAATGAAAAACAAAAAGGCAAAACAGTAACTGGTATGCATATAGCCCTATAAATCTTCGACCCGCTCAGTAATTTTTCTGCTTTTCTCTAGTTTACTCTTTTTTTGTGCTATTTATCTTTCATATGCTCTTTACTCTCTTCCAATTTCTGATCTTTTTTTCTTCTTTTGTTTAATTATCATAGAGAAAAAAAAAAAAAACAACTCCAAGTAGAAATTTTATCTATCTCTTGCTATCATATCTAAAAGCATTCCTGTATCTGAATCTTTCTCACTTCTGGCTCTATTTCATTGAAGGAATTGCCCATCTTTCATTTCAAAGACAATCCTCCTATGTACAGTATGCTACATCATTATACCCCTTGGTAAATAGACATTTCCCACTAACCTTTAACCATGCCAGTAACTCCCATCTTTAAGTCCCTTTGCACTGATTTCAGCTATCCTCAGCTCCTCTCATCTCTCTTCTCCCGTCCATAGTGTAATAAAGCATCTGGAAAGGGTTTTCTGTATTGTGGCCTCTGCTTCTTGATACATCAGGTACTCTTCAACCCACTTCAATCTGCCTTCTGCCCACAACACTTGATGGAAGTTGCTCTTTCCAAGATTCCATTGACTTCTGTCCCAAAATCCAATAGTGACTTTTCATTTCATTTGTTATTTTACACTTTATCAACCTTCAATACACTTGAAAATCCAGTCATGTTTTAAACACTCGTTCCTTGTCTCACATTACCCTCCTTATCTTCCCCTTCCCTTCCAGCACCGTGTTCAGGTCATCTTTCTTTGCTGGAACTTTAAATAGTGCAGCCCTTAAGACTCACCTTTAGTTCCTATTGAACCTTCTCCTTAAAAGCAACTCAAACTGAATATATCCAAAAGCAAATTTCATGATTTCTTCTTTTTCCTCTAAATCTACACTTCCTCCATATTCTCCCGTCTTGGTACCTCACTCACTAGGTCAAATCAGATCTCTGAGAATCATGAGGATTTCTTCTCCGTCAGTCACCATATCAGATTAGTTATGAAGTCCCTTTCACGGTAAAGTGATCTTTCCATTGTTTTCATCCTAATAAAACCCACCACAACTTTCTCAACAACACTGCAAAAGCATAAAATTCTTCTAATTTTATTGAATGTATTATTAACTGCCATCTTTTTTTCTCTATGCACCATTCAGAATGGTCTCACGTCACTAATCAGATATTATCCTTCTTTTAAAAACTCTTTCCTCTTTTTTAAATTTTACTTTATTTTTTTAAATTAATTTTTATTGGAGTACAGCTGCTTCACAATGTTGTTAGTTTCTACTGTAGAGCAAAATTAATCAGCCATACATATACATATATCCCCTCCCTTTTGGATTTCCTTCCCACTTGGGTCACCACAGTGCATTGACTTCCCTGTGCTATACAGCGTGTTCTCGTTAGTTAAATAAGTATCCTCCTAAGTTTAAAAGGAAAGAGTTTTATACATACTATGTATCTTGGTCTATTTATCTTGTTCTGCAAGCCCTTTAATTGTCTGGCTCTCTCTTCTTCCAATTTATGTAGGGCTACACTCCCTTCTCACCCCACTACTTTAGTCAGAATTGTCCTTATTTGGTGCCTCAAACACGAAGCCACAGGGATTTTGGAACATTTAATTCCACTCGCTCCAACTTTCACCTGGAAAATTTATCATAACTTTCCAGTTCTCAGTTCAATTTTAACTTTTCTAATGAAAAGCACGGCACATTCCATTTTATTAATTGATTTAAAAATCTCAGGATCAGCATCAAATACTTGCATTTATTCATAGTTTTAAAAACACATGTATATAATGTGATTTAGAGCTACTGTGGGTATAGGGATCTACTATGAGCTTATGGTATTGTGTCCTTTCTGTTGAAGGGAACTGTCCTTGAACAGTAAAATTTTAGTCTTGCTGAAAGATGTCTACATGTGTCCCTCTTTCTCAGTTGTTACAGCTCTCTGTTCTTCTGTCCAATGCCATTACATTTTTCTCATGACTCTAGTTTAAACAAAGTATTTCTTATCAAATATTTACATTTTTAAATTAGCAGGTTACATTAGCATTAGAAATGCATTTTACATTCTAACACTTTAAACTACAATTCTTTTATAAAATTTTATTTTTTCCTCTTAAGGTAGTTTCCATGAGATGGGGTTTGAAGGAAATGAAATCACAGGGCATTTACTAGTCTAATTTTCTCATATAAAAGGAGTACTCTTGAGAGAACAATTGGAAAGTTCAGTAGCATTTTCTACAGATTATGTGTCAGCAGTTATTGCTTTACTTCAAGTTCTTTTAGTGCATTTTGCCAACAATAGAAGATAAAATCTATTGAGTGCTCAGGCCTCTCCACATGTGACTTCATTTCAACCTGAACGAACCTTAGAGTAGGTACTTTTATTACCATCTAATAAAGAAAATAAAGGTTAAAGAGAATATCTGCCCTGCTTAAAGTCATACAGCTCGTAAATGGGGCTGAGATAGGAAGCTAGACTCTGTGGCAGCAGGACTCTTCTAATCAATAAGCTATGATACTTTGTTTTACTGTATAGCATACTCAGATGATATAATCTAGATGTTCTGTAGATGGGAAATTTTACCTTTCTCTATGCATGTCACTTAATCTTAATTGTAAAGTGCGAAGGAGGTTCAGGCCCCAGGGATCTAAAGATAACAATACCTAAAAAGGGTTGGGTTTTTTTTACTTAGAATTTTATAAAAATACCTATAGGATTTATTGAAATTTCACAAACTTCTTCTCAATAGGGAAAGTGTACAAAATGTATTATATATTTAGGGGAGCACTCTAAAGCTTATGAAGTTGCTTGTGCTATCAAAGTCCAGGGTACCCTCATTAAGAGCCCCTCCAGATCTTGCTTATGACTCAAGCCTATTTCTCCTCCCTACTCAAACTTTTTTGTTTGTTTGTTTCCTGGCCTGTATTATTCCCCCCAGATAGTTACTAGTAATCGTTTATCTTTCGAATCTGGAAATTCTACAGGATATATCAGGATGTTATATACTCTCCAGGAGTTTGGGGTTCCCATGGAAAAGGGAGAATGTTTAGTATCCTGCTAGTGGAAAAAAATCTTCATGTTTTAGGCTTTAAAACTAAAATAAACTCTACCAATTATATCATGTCATTTTTCATTACCTATGTGGTAGATTGTTGTAGCAATATCCTCCAAGTTTGTCTTGCTTCCCTGCATTCTTCCTTGGGTCAGTCCTCCCTTACTCATTCTAGTCTTTTTTTTTAACAACACACATTTATTTGTCACACTTCTGGAGACTGTGAAGTCCAAGATCAAGGCATCAATATTTGATACCTGGTGAGGACTTGTCTCCAGATTAATAGATGGCATCTTCTTGCTGTGTCCTAATGTGGTGGAAGGGGCAAGGGAGCTCTTTGAGGTCTTTTTAATAAGGGCACTAATCCCATTAGTGAAGGTTCCACCCTCATGACCTAATCACCTCTTAAAGGACCCACTTCCAAATAACATCATATTAGGGATTAGGTGTCAACATATGAACTTGTGGAGAGACACAAACATTCAATCTATAACCGTCTTTATAGTCTTTGGATAGGTCCTCCCTCTTTTATCCTAGTGTTCATAATGCAACTTACTTTGGTTAATGAAAAAAACCTAACATACGTGACATAGAAGCTTGAAAAATGCTGATGTTTTAGGACTTGATTTGTCCTGTTGCTCTTGTAACTTTGAGTTTCCCATGAGAAAGCCCAGGCTAGCCTGCAGGGTGGCTCATGGCCCAGTTTCTCCAGTCTCCATGGCTAATCATCATTCAAATAGAGAAGCAGAGCCACTTTATCTGATGACAGATAGAGAGGTGAGCCTAGCAGAGACTGAAGAAACACTGCACATCTAAGCCTAGCCCACCTGCTGATCAACAGAATTTTGAGTTTAGTGTTTTAAGCCGCTAAGTTTTGGTGTTTTGTTATACAGTAAAAGCTAACTGGTGCAAGCATTCTCTCATTTACACTCACTACAGAGTTTACTGTTTAATTACTATTGGCCCTAGGGCATGTGAATTATACCACTACATTTTCAAGTTAGTAATATTCATTTTTATAGACATCACAGCTGGAGGAAGAATAGTACTTAGACAAGAAAGAGTAAAGAAAAACATTAAAATTGAGTGCTCAGTCACTGCCAAGGGTCGTATTACGGCCTATATCCATATCATAAAACATATGTGTTTGTTTGGGATAGCTCAGATGCCAGCAGGAGTCCAAGCATCAGTTATCTGGGTATGTGAAAAGAATGCAACTTTCTCCTCGGTTCCTCAGTTAAGGGACTTAACACCAAGTGTTTGGAATAATCGGCCTACACAATAGATATATGTCTGGATGAATAAGCAGAAAAGGAAAAGGTAGAAAGAGGTAAAAGGAGTCAGACTTAAAATCATACTTATCAGGAAAACGGTGTAGTTACTTTTGTTTAGTGCTAAAATGTCCCTGGATTTATACCAAAGGCGATGTAATGTTTAAGTATTTCTTTAGATTTTAAACATAAAGACTATGTGGTAATTGAAAGCAACCTAATGATAATTTCAAAGTAATAATTCTCTTTTGAAGAGTTCTATGATGTGTTAAATTAACACCTCATCATCCAATGTACAGCATGATGGATAGAAATACTTCTCTCCCACCTCTTACATACTGGGAAATTAAGTCTTACAATGGACTAAAATTTCACAAATCCACTTATGTTCAAACTGTTCCCTTAAAGTCATTGATACCGTAGGAAGTTTCTCTTTCACGTGTCACCCTGCCTTGGGAGGTTTTTCGCCTACTTGTCAGACAGACAGTACCCTGAGCAGAAGGGATAGCAGCTAAAATAGAAAAGTTGTTAATGCTAGTTCTTAAATAAACAGAATAATGAAACTTTGTAGATCATAATAAACTTAGAAAACTGAAAACATCATAATTTTTGATATTTTGATAACATTTCCTCTTTTTTCTCCCTTATATGGTAAGTGGAAGTTTTCCGATATAAAGCAACTGATAAGGGTTTTCTCAGATGTTCATATTGTATAACTTTAAGAGAGTAAATCCTGAAATATGAAATTATTTGATTTGGTGAATTAGAATGTGAGGTTATATATTAGTTATAAATGGAGAGGATGGGATTAGTTGGTAATTAATGTAAAAAATTGGGCTGTCCATACTTTTTAATAGAGAATGAGAGTAACTTCAAAATTGATGAAATTAGATTTGTTAATGTACCAGAAAGTAAGAGAGAGTTTTCAGTCTATTAGCATAAATCAAAGATTGTCCTTTTAAACTGTATCCAAAATATAACAATGAATGTTAAATATTTTGTTGTAGCAAGTAGATGAGATATTTTAAATTGTCTAGCATCTATACATATGAATACAAAATATTACTGCATATTTAAAGTTAATTTTGGAAGCAGGCATACTTTTACACTGCTTGTATAGCCTTGATTAGTTTCTTACTTCTTAAGATATTTTAAAATTTTCCTTCAGAGTTCATTTTTCCCCAGAAAGCATGTTGTATAAATTATCCTGGTTTCTTTATATCACCTATTCTCCAGAAAGTTGCAGATTTTTATGAGGCAAAATTTCATCAAGTGATTTCTCACTTACCAATATTTCTGTAGTAAAACATTTTTCATGTGTTGAGATTAAATGAAGAGATGGGACAATGTTCCAAAATATCTCCTTCCTCTAATGCAAGAAGATGATTAAAAGCTGAAACATGGGGTGGGGGGAAATGTGTCAGTATTATTACTTATTTGGCAATTATCAAAAGTCTATAGCACTATATATGACTTTGTAAAAGTTTTTACATAGAAACCCTATATAGTTATTCATTTTAAAATACATAAATACAATGATTTACACAGTTATCTTACAGAAATTTTGGTAGAATAATATGTATTAAGGTTATAAAATAAAAGAAGAATTTTTTTCCATCTATCATATAGGAACTAAAAAGATACAGAATTATAAATGATGAGAGTAGCACGATTTTAGGCTTGAAAAACATAAATTTTACATTGATTTTTTGATTCTCAAGAGAGTAAAGATGACATACCGCTGGTTTGAGTAAAAGAACAAGCGATGTGATTGAGGGGAATGACAACTCTTCTCTTGTCCAAATTGGTAATACTTAATCTGTAGCTAAAGTTTAAATGGTAAATAAATATGTAATAGAGTCCTAACTTCCCAAAGAAGATCAGTCTTGATATCACAGATAACGAGGAGGTGGTTGAGTACAGTTATGATATTGCTATTTAATACAGGTTATTCTTGCCTCATCATAAAGAATCAACTGAAACAATGGAGAAAGCTAATAGAGTAATGCTTGCATGAGAAGAGGAGGGCCTGGAATAAGGTGATAGCTATGGATATACAAATGAGGAGTTAAGTCTTAAAGATGTAGGAATAGATAAAACATGATTTAGTAGCTGAATGGAGGAAGGTCGTTACCCTCAAAGCACTGAGGAACAGAAAACAGAAAAATCCAAAGCACCCACTATGTGGTGAGTATGAGGCATGCTAATGAAGATAAAGAAATTCAGATGGATGATTAATTTGGATGAAAAAGATAATAAATATATTTCCAAGCAGAGAAGTTAGCAAGGTAAGAAACAGCCAAAAAAGCCAGGGATACCGTGCTGGAGATTCAAATATCGGAGTTACCTACTAACTAGTATCAGCAGAGGTTCCTGAAAAACCAAAACAGAGAGATGCCAGACACTGACAAAGGGAAGAAAGAGAGAGAGAGAGATGGAGAAAAATGCAAACAGTATCACAGAAAGCAAGAAAGGTGATTCAAGGACAGTAGTCAGGAATGGCAAATTTCAAAGATGAAATAAAACAAGGCAGTTATCTTGTGGGAGAAAATTACAGGCAAAGTTATAGTTTGAATTTCTTTATTAGGAAGGAAATCAAATTCTATAGGACTATGGAGGGAATATTCAGTGAGAAATTGGAGCTGACAGTAAAGAAAACTTATTTAAGAAGCTTAGGTATAAAAGATAAGAGAAATAACACAACATTTTCGTATCAAATGAAAGCTACTCCTATTTCACTGTCTCATTTTCCAATATAAGAAAAAAAAGCTGGTAAATTGTTTCTTCTGTTATGGAGCGAAAAATACTTCTAAAAAGTGTGGGGAAGATTTAAGAGGAAGTATTGGAGGATACGGCAGAAGGAAAAGAGGGCAGGGAAGAGGAGGAGAAATAAGAGAATCGGGGATGTTACATATGAAAAGAGATAATGACTGCAAGAACTTTTCACCTCTTCTCAAGATGTGTAGTCAAATCAAAGCAAGGACTGAAAACTGCTTGGGCTTAACAGAAAAATATTTCAAAAATCAAAGAGATGGGTTAGAGAATAGACTAGCAATTGCTTGAAGGGATAGTGGTTGACTCAGCCTGGCCTTGGCTGGAGAAGAATTATCACTATTCTTTCTGAAGCAGCTGTGAGTGAGGGCTAATGGATTGGCAGACTTCCTGTTGCATTATTTTCTAACATAGGTATAATAAATATGATGAAAATGTTGAATCTGTCTAGAATTGAGGTCTATGCCGTAGCATACGCTGAAGTCTATTGTTCTAAAACAGAGGGCAAGACATCAAGGAGTAAACAGGAATGAATTGACATGTATACACTACCAAATGTAAAATAGATAGCTAGTGGGAAGCAGCCGCATAGCGCAGGGAGATCAGCTCCGTGCTTTGTGTCCACTTGGAGGAGTGGGATAGGGAGAGTGGAAGGGAGACGCAAGAGGGAGGATATATGGGGATGTATGTATATGTATAGCTGATACACTTTGTTATACAGCAGAAACTAACACACCATTGTAAAGCAATTATACTCCAATAAAGATGTTAAAAATAAATAAATAAAAAGAGAAAAAAAAGAAAAAAAAGAATGCATGTATCCTGGCTAGGAGGAGTGTTAGAAATAAGAATTTCATGGATAGAGTGATAATGACAAAGTGAAAATTATTAAAATGGAGAATTGGGAGGAAATAAAGTTCATGACAAAAACTGTAGAAAGCTTTAGGCCATGAAGGAAAATCTTATTTGGGGGGGTGATCCAGTGGAGAGGAAAATAAAGTTACATAGCAGAAATGCATGCAGGGTGTGGAGATAGCCAAAAGAAGAAAAAAATGAAAGAAATATTGGATAAACATAAACACATATGCTCTAGTAAATATGTATAAAAAATTACATTAATATGCCTTTATGGATATTAACATACAGGTATGTATGAGAAGGATGTTCTCTGAGATTAAAGTTATTAAATACTACAGACTTTTAAACACTGTATGTTATTAGCTTCTGCATCTTTTGTCCTTCTACATCAATATTTTTTCTAGTGATAAAATTTGCTTCAGTTGGAAGTTTGAATAACAAATACCACTAAATATGAAAAATTTTACCTCACTAACCGTGGTGTCTATTTAGCACATGTATCTGTAAAAATATAAACAGCATCACTTGGAAATACAACTAAATCAGTACTTCAATAAATATTCTCCTTACTGCTTTCTGTCAATATATTTTTCCTACATTGACAATAGTTATTTTCTCAAATCAAAAACTACGTATTATCACAAACTAATTTTATTAGATTATTTATTGCAAGCATAAACTGAGCCATAATTATGCCAGTAGGTTTATAGCATATCATATACAGTTTTAATAATGTGGCCTTTTGCCACTTGCACACTTAATACTCTTATTTTTCTTCTTCAAAACAGTTAATTTCTCAGGCTTTTAGATGGAGAGGGTATGAGGTGTAATCTGCTGAACAAAATATAATCAGATTTTTGGGGGAGGAGAAGAACTTCATAAAAACCTGTTTTTGATTTATTATATTTCTGTAAAAAAAGCTAAAATATATATCATTACTTTGTTACATTATTATCAATACATATAACATCCATGTATAACTGTAATGATATCAAAGTGGTAGCTCTCTCATGCTTCAGATAGTAGACATATTTGCCCATTGCATTTCTTCTTCTTGCCTGGAACACGTACCTGATACTGGGAGATAGAGTAACATCCTGTAACATTGGAGAAGCAAGCCATAAATTAAGAAAAAATAGAGAACCAGGGTAGGGGGGACCTGGCTTGTGAGTAGTTGTGCCAGCCATAGCTGCTCATCCGCAAACTGTAAGTGACCTAAGAAACGGCATCTGTGATACACAGCCAAAGATGATCACTATTGATATTTAACGTTTGTTCTGAATCAATTATATTTTGGAAGACTTATACATCCAAATATTAAGATATGATATTAAGGTAATATCAATTATTATTAAAGTGTGATAATGTAATATTAATTATTAGCCTATTATCAAACATGTTTATAGGTTTAAAAGAAGCCACTAAAACTAAAGTACAACCTGGCCAGTATTCTCAAAAGAAAGATAATACCTTTTCTGACAGTTTTCAAAAGTTTCTCTACCTAAACTACTTGAAAGCACTCTGTATTTTGTTGCAGGGTCATTGGGCAAGATAAATAGAAAGTTGAATTTTTTTTTTTTTTAAAGGCAGCAGTCTTAGTTATTGACTGTTAAAAGAGTATTAGATGGAAAAGATACTGAATTTCTCTTTCAAACACCTCAGCACAGAATAAGCTCTAAAAATCATTAGCTCTCAGAGCCTTCTCGCTGGTTCCAAGACCTTCTTTGACTCCCTAAAGCCATAGATACTAAATTCATATTAGAGTCAGAATCTCAGGAGACCAGCTCATCCACTGAGGAGTTTCCTGGTGCTTCTACTACATCATAAATTAAATGACCGTTTTTTCACCCTTTTCATGGGGGGGTGGGTCTTATGAATATGGAATTGAGTATATACAAAGATGCATGATATACTTGGAGAAAATTTTGTTGGGTTATTTCTGGAACTCTCTCGATTTGCTTAGAGTTTAAGGTGAAATCCATGACTTTGACAATTATATAAATTCCACCATGCTCAGCTGATGCAGAACATGGTTTAAAGCCATTTTCCAAAGGCTTTAGGTACTTTAAAGTGAACAGTCTTTACTTCACAGCATGACTTCCTTATTCAAGAATAAAATCGAACTTGCAGAGCAGCAATAGAAATGATACCAAATAAAAGCTTGTGCTTTGTCGAGTGGGGTAAGAGCCCCGAGCAATACTTTAATTCAAGCAGAAAAGCAAAAGTTTCACATTATAGGTCTGACATACCACTTCATGCTCAAAGAGACACATCTCTCCCGTGATGAATATATGCATAGCAAAGAAGCATCTCTCTCACGTCTTAGCCTCTGAGGAGGATTTTTAAAGACAGTCAGACTTTGAACATATATGTTCTCTACTAAAAGAGAGAAAATGAGGCACAGGATCAAAAAATCTGAGAAATACCAAAATGATATTTCTTTTAGTCACCAGTAAATAAACTCAGGGGGGGCTCAGATATTTGTGTGTCTTCATAGGTTTAACCTCACAAGCTTATACTGTTTTTGTCATATTATTTCTGTGTGTCGGGGCAGGTATTTTGTTTACTTACAAAATATTTATTTCTTGGGCAATGACAAGGAATTTCTAGCAGATGGGTATAATACCATACTGAGGCATTAGAAAAGTTCTACTCATAGCCAGACTCTAGCTATAAATAATTACCTAAAATGTAAGAAAAAATTCTGAGGGAAAAGGAAAAATTTTGGAATGAATCATTTGATATATGGAGCATTGCAAATCAATTATTAGAATAATTTCATAGTGTAACTAGCTTCCTGAAAGTCAGAAAAATATGGAAAAGTCTAAAACTAGTATATCTCAAGAAGTAAAAGCTTTTCTTGCCTGTGCTTTTGGTACCATACCCACAAAATCATTGCCAAGACCAATGTTATAAAAACTTTCCTTGTGTTTTCGTCAAGAAATTTGTTTCAAGTCTTAAATTTAATTCTTTAATCCATTCTGTCAGGGTGACTGTTATAAAACAAAACAAAACAAAAAGGTGTTGGCAAGGATGTGGGGAAATTGGAATTCTTGTTTCATTTTTAAGTTATCGCTCCAACCTAAAACAATCTCAGAACAATGAATGTGCAGTTAATATATCTAAAATGTGTGGCTAGCTGTGTTTGCAACCATAAATCTAGGATTTATCTGGCTGGGGTTTGAATTTTGTATTTATTTTTAATTCCTGAACTTATATTCTATTCCAAATTATGAAAGCTGAACAATTTAGATAGTCTGGAGAGACCATGGATGGTCACAGATAAGTCAGGCAAACTAGAGGATTGCCTTTTTCACTGTCTTTGGTTGTCCACATATCCTACTTAACTTTCTGTCTTAAAAATCCCAGAGTCAAATGGTGATCTTCAAACCTTCTAGTTGTGTACTATATAAATAAATTCTGAAATTTAACCCTGCTACATCCATACGAATGATAGTCAAACCTGTAATTCTAGCCCTATTCTCTAGAATTTTTTCTATCAACTTTAGAGTGGCCTACTTGACAACCAATAAAATTCAACAATATTTAGCATAAATGTTGATACATTTGGACAGATGTATACAATCATGCAGTCATATAATCATTACCAAAATTATGAAAGGACATTTCTATCACTAAAAATATTCACTTCCATCTCTTTGCAGTCAATCTTCTTTCTGTATCTCTCCCTGGATGCCTGATTTCCATTCTGTCACCATAGTTTTCCTTTACTAAAATAAAAATGGAATTGTACAGTATGTGGTTGTCTATGCTTGTCCCTTTTCACTTAGCATCATGCTTTTTAGTTACATTCATGTGTTAGTGCAGCTGTAATCTATTCCTTTTTGTTGTAGAGTTGTGTTCCATTGAATGGATAAATACATTTTTTAAAATTCATACACAAATTGATAGTCATTTGGGTTGTTTCCAGTTCTTATTACAAATGAAGCTGCTGTGAATATTTGAGTAAAAGTCTTTGTGTGGACATAGGTTTTTATTTTTCTTTGGTATGTACTTAGGAGTGGAATTACTAGGTCATATGGTAGATGTATGCTTAATTTTATAAAAGTAAACAAAAATAAAATCTGTTTTCCAAAGTAGCTGTATCATTTTGACTTTCAACTAGTAATGTATAAGAGTTCCAGTTTCTCTACATTGTCTCCAATACTAGTTATTTTCATTATAGCCATTCTGGTAGGCTTGTAGTAGTGTCTCATTGCAGTTTTAGTTTGTATTGACGCATATACTTTTGGCTCAAAAAAATGCTCCACTATACTCTCAAGGATGTGGATTGATGAATGTGACAAAGTTACTCTTTGCAACAATATTTACAATAGCAAAATATTGGAAATAATGGTGTTAATCAATAGTGTAGTAGTTAAATAACTTATGGCACATGTATTTGATGGAATACTTTGCACACAGTTAGCAAAAAAGAATGAAAACTCCTCAAGGACTGGTCAAAAATAAATTCTGATATAACTTGTTAAGGAAAAAAAAAGAGATGTGTCTGGCAGAAAAATAACACTTATATGGTGGAGGGAGGGGGTGAAGGACACCCTTTTAAGTCTTCTCCACAAAATCCATGTGAGACAATATTAATATAATTTTGTAAAACAATTTGAGGAAATTTTGACCCTTCCTAAAATTATACTCATTGAGCATAATCAATAGTTGTGCTTGCTAAATATTTCTACAAATATTTGACAAAAAATTCTCTCCCATTCATGTCAAATAGTAGCAATGAACTTATTAACTCCCTTGGGTTTGAGTGGAGCCATGTGACTTGTTCTGGCCAATCACTTGAGAGTAAAAGTACCTGCATCACTCCCACATGAGTACTCAAGTCAGACCCTCCAGTAGAACATTATCCAATGAAGCTCTCCATGATGAGGGACACGTGCTTTCTACCACAATAGTCATTAGCCACACGTGGCTATTGAACACTTGAGGTGTGGCTAGTGTGGCTCAGGAACTGAATTTTAATTTTAATTAGCTTAAAATTAATAGTTGCATGTGGTTAGTGGCTGCCTTTTTAGACATTGCAGCTCTAGAACCTTCTTTTCCCTGTGTTGTACTGATAAGCCTCAGTTTGTCAGCCTTGGGCTTAGAATTGAGTACAATAAAAATAACCTACTGCTGATCTGTTATGGACAATTATGGTGAGCTGAATTAAGGTTTGCTGTTTTAAGTAGCTGAGATTTTTTTCCTGGTTTCATTACAAAATAACCTGTCCTGATTTAGTGACCCAGGTAAGATCATTTTAATTTAACAGACAAAAATTCACACAATTGAATGAAGTCATTTTATATTAATAATATATTCTTCCTGAAGGAAAAAATAAAGTCTGCCTGAAGGTTAAATCTAGAAAAGCATAGGTTAAATCAAAGTAAAGAATGTATAAGATTGATAAAAAGTCCTACTGATAAGCACTAATCAGCTAATATATATATTATAATATATAGTATTAATATATATGATGTATCTTTATGTGTATATTTATATTTTTCAATATATACCCTTATTAAGTCATAGAATCTTAATATTTATTAATATAGAAACCTAGAGAACTAGGAGAATAAAAGGTTGGTAGAAAGATTGTAAACACAAAAAATAAATGATATAAGCAACAAAAATGAGGATATGAGAATAGAGAACTATATAAACCTAAAATTGGTATTCATTTTAAAATTCTGAGCATAGGAGTTGGGTTTCTACCATATACAATTGAAGCATATAATTACAAGGAATATAATGACAATAATACTTTTAAAATGTTTCCACCTTCCACATTTTTCATCTTCTGGTTCATCTCATAGTCTCCAGTTTTTTGTTTTTGTTTTTGTTTTTGTTTTTTTTTTTCGGTACGCGGGCCTTTCACTGCTGTGGCCTCTCCCGTTTTGGAGCACAGGCTCCGGACGCACAGGCTCAGCGGTCATGGCTCAAGGGCCCAGCCGCTCCGCGGCACGTGGGATCTTCCCGGACCGGGGCACGAACCCGCGTCCCCTGCATCGGCAGGCGGACTCTCAACCGCTGCGCCACCAGGGAAGCCCTGCAGTTTTTATATTACTGTCGTTGACACGTCAAATGTCTTAATCTCCAGATTTAAACATTTACTACTGTCTTTCATCTGTTTCTATTGCTAACATTCATTTCCAAAATAAGTGGTCCTGCCATTGTTTTCTCAGAAAATTTCTAATATTTTTGTCTTTAATTTCCATCTCACTCATAATATTAGGGCTGCATTCACTTATTCTTCTCATAATTGCCTGACATCGAAAGTGGGTCCATAATTGTCATGTGGATTAATGTTAAATGATAAACACAGATAGCCTCCTCCTGCTTTCAGTAGTTTTTATCACACTGTTTTATTTTCAACAACCAGACAATAGGTTTCAAATAATCTCCTTAATGTTAGAGCCGTTCTTCAGCTCTAACATAGATCACATTTCTCTGCAAGAATTTGCAATTCACCTATCCTAATCTCATCCTTCTCTGTCATCCTTGAATGAGTCTCCATTCTACTGGTTTTATAAGATAATCATTTTTATCCTCACTTAACCTATGAGAAGACAGGAGATTAGAAAATCTCAATGCTTGTCACACAGCTAATGCATGGTAAACCCAGCCTTTAAATCCAGGTGAGCCAGCCACAGAGCCTCCAATAAGCAAATTGCTAATAAAGACTATAAATGAATAAGCGATAAATTTGCTTTATAGGACTCTCCCTCGAGGCAGGGAATCAGGAAGCATGTACCTGAAAAGACAAATAGAAACACGAAATAGAATGCTTCTAATTCAGACAACAGAGGACCACCTTTCACTACAAGCCCCCAAATGTGCTGGACAAAATATGACAAGGAAAAAGTGCACCCATCCAGGTGCACAAGAAATAGAGGAAAACTGTTACTAGGAGCAAAAAGAAAATGGAAAGCTGAAGGAGAAAATCTCCAAGTAAATAGCACATTGACCCTGCATGTTTAAGGGAAAAGGATGAAAGATGCAGAAATTAATTGCTAAGTGACTGGAGTTATTTTTTATTTTAGTTTTTATAAATTTTAATTTTGAAAGTTTACAGAAACAAATATTTGCCAATTATCAACATTTTTGGCTATTTTATTATTTTCTATTTATCTATACACATATATGTAAATCTGTGAAAATCTATACATATGTGTAGTTTTTTGAAACTTTTGAGAATAACGCAGTTTTTATACCCCTTTATTCATAAATATTTTAGTGTGCATTTCTTAAAAACAGGGTATATTTTTCATGACTAAAATACAGTTATCAAAATCAGGAAATTTAATATTGGTTAATACTGATAACAATAATCCACAACCCGAATTCAAACTTTGCCAGTTGTCCTCCTAATGTTCTCAGTAGGATTTTCCTCCCTGCAATAGGAGCCAAGTCAGGATCATGAATTGTATTTAATTGTCATGTCTTTCCAGCCTTCTTTAATTTAGAATGTTTCTTTAACTGTTTTTGTTTTTTCATGGTCTTGACATTTTCAAAAGTACTAGCAGGCTATTTTGTAGCTGATCCCTCAATATCAGTTTGTCTGATGTTTTCTTATTATATTTGGGTTATACATTTTAAAAATTATTTTTCACAAGAATATCACAGATGGGAAGTGATCTTCTTGGTGCACCATAAACAGGAAACATGTGAAGTCAGTTTGCCTAATTATTGGTGATATTCAATTTAATCACTTAAGTTTTTGAAAGCCACATTCCTCCACTGTAAAGTTATAATTTTCCCTTTACAATTCATAATTTACAGGGAGATACTTTTGAGACTCTGTGATATCTTGTTCATCGCATTTTCCCTATTTTTAGCATCCATCCACTGATAATTTTTGTCTTAACCAGTTATGACTATATTGCTGAAGAATAGGATTTTCAAATTCCATCATTTCTTCTGTGTTATTAGTTAGATTTTACTATAAAAGATCTCTCTTCTACCCCATTTATGTATATGTATAAATGCATTTATGTATTATTGATTGACTGGACTTTAGTATCCTTTCTAGGATTAGGCAAGAGGCCTTAGAAATGTGCAGAGTTTTGTCATTGGAACTGAAAATCCCTGTATTCTGAGATTCTCCAAGCACTGAATCCTTAACTTAAGGAAAACCAGAAAACCTGAACATCAGCTAGGCAAGACAGTCAAAAGATTTTCTCTGCCCAGGGCTCCACATAAATAAATGAGCTTCCTGTAATAAGTAATAAGAATTAAAAATATGCATGCTTGTGTTAGCTACAGATTTTGGATCTGACTTTGTATAAATCTGCATGGTGCAGAAATACCGAAACTTCAAAAGTAACATAAAATTGTCATTAGTCTAATGAAATCCCTGAATACATGGAAGAAGCCAGCAGGTGCCATCCTTTCATAACTATGGAAGTTGAGTATTCTTAAAGAAAAACAATAACAATTTCATAACAAACAGTAAAAATTAAACATAATGGAGTCAGAAAATACAACCAAACAGGAGTGGTATTAATAACCTGCAAGAACCCCTTATAGTCAATAAATGTGTTTAAAGTAACTAAAGAAATAAAAGAAAAAATGGAGATGATGAGCAAAGAATTTTATAGTATGCAAAATGCAGTCAATATGGAAAAACTTCAAAAAAAAGAAAACCAGAGCCATTTGAAATAAATAGGCAGAGGACTATTGGTTGGAAAATACATCATGCACCTAGAAGGCAACTGGAAGATAGATCAGAGGACGTTAACCTTAATGAGCAGAGATTGAATAATGAGTTTAAAGCGTGAAAGAAAGAGTTCAAGGGCCAAAAAAAAAGAACAGTGAAAGAGACAAACATGGAGAAGGGAGTGTGTTAAACATTCAGGTTAAACTAGAAACACACATATAACTTTGTCAAATAAAACAGATGTGGACTTAGGTAAGGAGAGACTTTAATGGAAAGAATAATTACAATGGGGCAAAAGGACTAATACAATAGGGGAAAGGAGACTACTGCAATAGAAGAATGCTGCAACCCTAAGGTCTGCAAGCATCTCTTTTCTTTGACAAGCAGGAGTCAAGAAGACTAGAAAGAACCAGGTGTGAGGGAGTAGGTGGTATGACCAGACAGCAGGGAAGGCTTGTGGGAAGCCAGTTTGTGCTGGATCAGGCTGAGTATGGGTCCAAATTCAGGGGCCGAGAAGCTTAATCAAAGTTTGGTCTAGTCAGTTATTTTGTGCAGATTGGTCAGTGGATACAAATACATTAATTCATCATTGATGATGCTGAGAACAGAATTTGGAGGATGTGTGTTTAGCTTTATCACAGGTAAACAAGGAAGTATCTCTGATTCTTACCTAAATCATACTGGGAACATAAAGGGTGAGGGCATTTCTTTAATCATCACTGTTTTCCAGGATCACAGGACTCCAATAAAGTTCAATACTGTCAACTTTTAAACCAATACAAGCAAAAAACCCAAAAAGGAAATGGGGAAATATACAGCTACAGCAGTTTATGCTTAAGGGCAGAGTGAGCAATACAGGCAAACATAATGCAAAATTTCCTATTCAATAAACTTCTATCAGCTGGAGGTTATGTACAGTGTAACACTGCAAGTCCATGAGTGAAATGGATAATGCCCATGACTTTGAAGTGAGCCCATCTAATTTTTTGAGGCCTATAGCATAACTTCTATAATTTAGATATAAACTAAAAGCTTTTGTAGCCCAGAAGGGAAAATAGATTCTTCTTAGATGTGGGATTCAGAAATACTTCCTAAATGAGTTATATTTGAGTTGGCTCAATCTAATAAAGCATTGCTCTTTACAAATTGCTTTCATATATGTAATCTCACTTGAAAATCACAAAACATCATGAGTTAATTACAGGAGGTATTGTTTTCCTCATTTTCCAATTGGAAAAATACAGCCAATAAATGATGGAATTAATTCTCTAGGCTCTGGTTTGGTTGACTGAAAGTACAGTGTTTTCCCTCTTCTGTATTATACTTTAAGGGCAGTCGAGGTTAGGGTGTACCTAAAAGAAGTAGAGCTTACTCAGTATGGAAAGGAAAGTTAAAAAGAGGAAAAAGAGAATAAATAAAGAAAACTAGTAAAGGTGCAAATATATACCATTGAACGTAGGATTTAGAAAGAAAACTAATGAAGAAATCTGGGAGGATAGATGGGAATACCACTGATTATGGCCTTACATGGCATAATAGAATTTACCACTATGCAATAGAGTATCCGAAAATTTCTGGAAATACTTATACAATGTCTTTCTCTTTTATCAAATCTAGCCCGAAATCAAGTTCTCTTTAGAAACCTTGGTTTTCAGCCTTGTTGGTCTCCTGTATTTCTCTTTCAGTAACTCATTAAATTTTCTTCTGTAAAACAAATTTTCATTTTTTCCTGTTTTTCATGAACTTGCATTTTATTTTCCTTTCCAGGTTTATTGAGGTATAAGTGACAAAAACTATATATTTAAGGTGTGCCATGTAATGATTTGATATACCTATACATTATGAAATGATTACTACTGTCAAGTTAATACATCCGTCACTTCTCAGTTTTATTTATTTATTGTTTTCTCATGTGTGGTGAGAACACCTAAGATCTATTCTCTTAGTAAATTCCAAGTATACAATACTGTATTATTAACTGTAGTCATCGTGCTGTCCTTTAGATCCCAGAACTTATTCATCTTATAACTGAAAATTTGTATCCTTTGACCAACATCTTCCCATTTCCCCCAACACCCCAAAAGGACTTGAGTGTGTGTTTGTGCGTATGTATGTACTTGTATACATGTATGTATACCTACAAAATAATTATACTGAGAAATATTGCAAAAAAAAAAAAAACATGAAGAAGGGCTTACAGCTGATACCGAAACAATATTATATTGAGGACTATCTTGCAGTTGTAGCGGTTTGTCACAATAATCTACTAATAAAGACAAATAAATATAAATGTAACATTACTGATATAAAACAAAACACTGCAGATTTTTACAGGGAGTGAGTCTATTGCCTTTTTAAAAGAATTATTAAGTTTCATCTAATAATGGAATGATCTTCAGTGAATTGTAAAATAAATTATTCAAGCTTGTGGTGAGAGCATCTCATCATTTACATGATTGCACCTTAAGGAAACACATTTGATTAGTAATATTCAAGACTGGGCTGTGTCATTAGATGAAAAAGAATCAATCACTTTTTGAAAACTTAATCTAGATTATTTGTGCTTATTGGAGTATTCTTTATTCAAGAAGGTAAGTTAGACATAAATTAATCATGTATTGATAAAGATAGACTTGCAATAACAAAATGAAACGTTTGCTGACAAGTGTGCTTTTTTTTCCTTGCTAGATATCAAACTCACTACACCCTCACTATAGCTACAGTAACTATGGTAAAAGCCAGAAGAAAAAAAATTATTTTGCTATAAAAATCTATAGTGTCACATACAAAAAATTAAAACAATATGCATAAGTTTAGTCTTCACCATGTGAAGAACTTGAAGGAGCTATAATTAAAATATCCTGAAAAAGAATTGACATTTTCATTTGCCAGTACCTTGTGGCAGACACACTGGCTGGCAGAGACAGAATATAAGTATTAAGGAACACACATAAAGGGGAGAGCTTAAGTGATCCAAGAAAAGAAGCTGCTGAAGAGAGCCAAATACTTTATATAGTAAGTTGAAAATCTTGGCAGTTATATTCCTATAGAAGTCATAGGTTTCTGATATATAAGTGGGAAAATGAAACCCAAATGGGCAAATAATAATGTTTTCTCATTTTGCACAACACTAAAATAACTTTAAAAACCTATAATCTAACCTATAACCTAAGTATGATATCATGTAAAAGGTAAGTGCTAATTAATTTGAAATATGAATTAACAAATATGGACTAAGCAATGACTATGTTCAGTGCTTGCTACTGAGCAGACACCAAAAGACACAGTATGTGAACCAACCCTGCTGTTCAGAACCTTGTCATCTATTGAAACAGAGAAGGAGTAAGTGCATTAAATGGTTAACAGCTTTGCAATTATTAAAATGACATATGTAGTAGAGATCTTGGTTGCTTTGTCCAGAGCCAAAGTGATCTCTTTTAAAGTCTGTGTGTCTGTCCTTCACCTTTTGAGAGCCTGTTTCTACTGTCTGGCCTGTACCATCTTGGAAGATTACCACTGTGCTATTGAAGCTACATGACTCAGAGAAGCCTGTGCAACCCCAGCCCAGCCCAGCCCAGCCCAGCCCACCTGAGTCCTCAGAATCGCCAGGCGTTACTAAACACTGAATGACTGCTATAGTATTATGGACCATCTCACTCACCTGGAGATGAGATAAACTCTGCTGTAGATTTTATACACTAGACTTCCCCAGGAACTTTAAGTGAAGCTGGGTTTTCATCTCAAATAATGCCTTTGCTTGATTTCTTCCATTTGCACACAAATCCTTGTCTCAGAAGCTGGCCTAAGAAAATAAATCCAAGAGATATTGTATGATAGTATATTATTAATTGAAAATAACAAGTAAAAAATACATATATATTTTGACATATCAGAAGAGAGAGACACCATTGTGCACTGGAATCGGCTAGTTTTTTCTATGGAGAGTCTTTGGAGTTTGAAAAAAGGATAGGGTTTGGACAGGTGGAAGAAATGAACTATTCTGGCACAGGAAACAATGTAAGAAAGTCTTCCAGTCAGAGTGCTTAAGTTTTTTTTCAGGGTGAGGAGAGCAATTCTGCTAGAGTAAAAGCCTTGATGATACATGGTGATTTGCCTATAAATAAATTATGAAGGTCCTTAAACCAAAAAATAATTTTATTTACAGAAAAAAATACTATATAACCTAAAATATGTTCTCTGGAATTGGAAAAATCCTTTAACATTCAGGAATACAGGAGTGGTATAATTACAGTGGTGTTTCAAAGTTCATCTAGTGGTTCTGTGCTATATAATTTGAAGAACAGAGAGGTAAGACCAAACAGTTTGGAGCCTAGGACAAGATGTACAAACACGAAGTAGCCAGTGAACCTAAAACTAGAGTTTGGGGGTGGGGCCATTAATAAGGAATGAAAGTGGAAGGTAGTTAGAATGACGAATGCTCTAAAAAGTTACACAGAATCATTTATAAGGTTCTATGACTAACCTGATGAGAGACGGGAGAGGTGTGAACAAGGATTTTTTTTTTTGAACAAGTTTTAAAAATACCAGGAGAGTAAACATGAATCCAGTGAGACACTTTAATTCTTAGAGACTAAGCAATAAATAGCAACATCATGAGAAGTAGGCATACATAAAGTCAGGGTTCTAGTGGAAAGAGCACAAAATGAGAATTCAGGGATCGTGCATTTTAGTGCTAATTCTATATTCAAACCCTCCACATAAACTCAGTAAATCATAAACTTTTCTGGGCTTTAAAAATCCCTCCCCAGATAATTCTGATGGCCATATTTGTTGTCAAATTATCTTCCGATTTTTATGATACCAGGGAGAAGGTAAATAATTTTAACTGAGATTTTTTTTTCTTTAGAGAGGATGTTAGGGCATGCACGTAGAATTTTCTAGAGAGTACTTGCAAGAAATATGGATGTGATCCTGAGAAGGTTGGATTCGAGCAGCAGTTTTGGATAATGCCTGGGGACATTTTTGGTTGCCACGATTGCTACTGGCATCCAGTGGGGTAGAGGCCAGGGATGCTGCTAAAAGCCTAGAAAGCCCCACAGCAAAGAATCTTCTAGTCCAAAATGTCAGTAGTGCTTAGGTTGAGAAATACTAGACTAAGTGGCACCATCCCCTTCAGTTAGATCCATTGAAGTTGTCCATAAACAGACTAGACCGATTTGAGCTGACTGTGAAGAGTAATGGTTTCAAATATGCCTCATATTCTTTCTCGCATTACATATCTCCTACTTACCTACTTGATGTTTTAAAGTTGTGAATCACTATTCACAACACCCCAAACTGTAATCTTCATGCATTCAACACTGTCAGTGCTTGGCATTATGCCTAACCAATGTTGGACAAGGGAAATATAGTTGTGAAATAAATAAGGAAAATAATTTTTAATTATGCTCAATATTATATTTCTTTTTAAACTCTCTTAAAAGATGGTGGACATGTTTTTAGGAATAAATATGAATTATCTATATGTTCCTAAACTAGACACTGATATGCTAATTAAAATTAATGAGTGGTACATGGCACATATTGGATGCTTGATATATGTTTATTTAAAGCATACTTGTGTGGAACAGGTAGACTAGGAAGCTTAAGGAATTATATTTTCAGATCAAGATAAAGGTATTTAAAGACTTTAAAAACAGGAAGTAGTAGATATAATGTTGACTGTCATTAGCCATCTTAATCTCAGTTTCATTGATATGACACCAAATTATCATCTTTATTTGTATACTATGAACTTTTGTAAGCTATAGTGATGGCAAGGTTGAAAACTCATAACCAGATATCTATTTGATGTTACTAACAAGATCATTTAATAAGCATCTCAATTTTACCATGCCTAAAACTGATTCCTATTCTCCCCCAACATATTCCTTTCTGATTCTCACCCATTTCGGAACACGGCATTATCCAGTGCTCTCTGGAGCTTAAGCTCAAAACCCAAAAGTTATTTTGCTCTTTCTCTCATCCTACAATCCAAAGGCTGAGTACATTTGCTGGTAAAAAATCTCCAAGTATCAAAGAGATCAGTTTACCTCTATCCATCACTTTTTACCAATCCCTAAATCAATATGTCATTGCCTCCTCTGTGTATTACTGCAATAACCTCTTAACTGCTCTCCCTGATAGTACATTTGCTCTCAACTTTCCATTCTCCATAGAGCAGCTTAAACTATTTACAAACATTACAAGTTAATTTATGGCATTTCTGCTTAAAAATCTGTAACTCTTTTACTGCATTTAGTACAAACCCAGTAGTACAGCACAGAGGATTACTTGGATGCCTTTCGAACATCGTTCTCTATCTTTTCCATGGAGGATTCCTGTAGTGCCAGGGAAAGTGACTCTACCTTTGCTCCAGGGTAGGAACATGAAACTAAAAAAGAAAAATAGAAACTCCTGCCAGCACATGTTACATGAATGACCACACGGATTAATGAGGAGAGGATATGTGACCTAAACCTATCTAATCAAAGTGAATTTCAGAGAAATTGCTGGGAACTGTGAAAAACAAACTTCTCTACAGATACGAGAGCTCGAATCCCTTCAGCTATTTTGTTAGTTATGTATTTTATATATAGTGGTGTGTATATGCCAATCCCTTGAAGCCAGGAAGAAAGTGAGAATCTGAGGGCACAGCCAGTGCCTGTAGGCAGAGAACTGAGGGAATTGCAGAGAACAGAGAACAGAATCCAACAAACAAGGGTCTAAAGTGTGTGCTACCTCTGACTTCCTGGTTACAGGAGTCAAGAAATTTCTTACTTGTTTAAATTGGTTATGATTGGATTTTGTGAGCAAAAGCATGCTAAAGCAGGAGGCATTAAACACTGTGGTCTCAGGACCCTTCTGCCTTGAGACTGCCACAGAGCTTTTGCTTATGTAATATCTACTATATTAGATTTAATACAATGAATTATTAATTAATCAATAGATTGAATGTAATAATATCATTAATATATTATTTTAAAATATTTATAAACTCATTACTTGTTAACATAAATAGCATGTTTTTATAAAAGTAACTGTATTTTCCAAAACAATATACTGAGTGAATATATGGCCTTATTTTAAATGTTTGCAAATCTCTATACATCTGGCTTAATAAAAAAGACAGGTAGAATCTCATATCTGCTTCTGCATTCAATCTGTTGAAATTTTTTTTTTTTTTTTTACCTTTATGGAGAAAATCTGAGGTCACCAGGATGTGTGACTGAAGAAAGAATGAATATGTTAATAGCCTTTCATATTACTGGATATGGATAGTCTTCATTGATGCTACACCAAAATTTAACAAGTGGTAGTTTCTTAAAGGTTAATTGCAGTGTGGGATCTGAAAGCATAGGTAAAGTTTTCATTATTTTTATTTAAAAAACAGTCTGGAATAGAGCTGTTATCCATAAAATATTTTGCAATATCATGCATTGATCATTAAGAAATACTAGTGATTTACTGGTTTTTACAGATCTTCTAAATTTTAATATATTTTACAACAATGTCAAAATTGCATATGTTAATATTATCACATGTAGTATCAGTGTTTTTAATGCCTGGGGAAGCTTTCACTCTCATCGTGGCAAAAACAAGTTTTTAAAAATATAATTTCATCTAATTTTTACTTAGAAGTGTGGATTTTATCACTGGCCACAAATGTCAGTTACCTTAAATTGACAGTTGTTCTTACTTTATATTTTAAATAATCATAGTTTTCCTGCCAGTCATTCTTTCAGTTAGAAGTTATGTTTTATGGTAAAAGAGGAAGTTCAACTCAAGAATAAAAATAATCTCTCAAGTGATTTTTTTTTTGAGGCAATCAGCATTCTTTGGTTTACAGAGGAAGAAAGGGTTTCCATTTAAACACTCAGAACATTAGAAAATGGCGTACCCAATGGTTGAGATTTAAGAAAATTAGTAATTTTTTACTGCCTCATGAAAGCCAGTCTTAACTGCAGCTGACCTTTATCTTAACACAAGTGTGTGGCACTTAAGAATACAAAGATCATTAGTGCAGTACTGCCCTGATTTGTACAAAGTCAGCAGCAAATGTACTTGCTATTAATTTTGCACCATCAGTGCAAATGTGAAAACAGTGAAAAGGGAAAATAATGTCTTAACATTGTTTTGAAAATCCTTTTGACCTTGCACATTCCCTTAAATGTCTTGGGGACTCCCAGGGTCTGGGAAAAGCTGCTCTAATCGTTTCCATGGTCTATAACCCCCTATATTATCACACCATTGCTATTAGCCAACTTACTCCTTACCTTTTTCTCCTTTATTCACTACAAACTTTGACTATGTTTCTTGAGTACATTAAAGACCTTTGCACATGTTGTTGCAACCTTCTAATACTTTGTGTCTACTGACTTTTATATTGTCTTCTACTCATAATTTAATTCTCAAACCACATGACGCATCTTCAGAGGGTTTCCCCTAATGGCCACACTATATATTACTCCTCTTCATGTATATAAGGCACTTTTTTGTATTGCATTACTCTCTTTTTATCCCAACATTTGGAATACAATTGGGCACATAGCGGGCATATAATTATCATTTATTAAATAAGGTAACAAGTTTGTATAAAGTGACATTTATTTGACTAGCTGCTCTATTTTTATAAATATATAATATTTTTATACAACTTAACTAGGAGCAATTATTTTTGCACCAAAGAAACAGTAACCCCTCTCAGTCCCCAGTCACCTCTTCCAGAGTTGAGTTCAATCTATTCTCTTAAATCACATCTTTATCCTAAAAATATGGTTTCTAACTATTCTTATAACTGGCTAGGAGAAATATTTATTTATTTATTTTTTATATTGCCACTTTAGTCTGTTGACTTATTCAATAGATGGAAAAAAAAAACAACCCAACACTGAAATGTACTGACACTTGCCACCCAATTTTGATGTAGAAGGTGATGAATTTTGGACAGGAAAAATGTAGAAATTAAACCCTCCTCTACAAAATATCGTAATAAAATAGACATTTCCCTTGCCTATTAAGATCATCCACTTCTTTCACTGAGTAGGAGAAACAAGCTTACTTGGTAGCAGTGGTGTGTAGAAGATATGATTCACTTCACTATCACTTTTCAGTTGATTCTTTTCTTCCATTGCAGTTACTTTAAGTTAGTTAACTGAAGAGTAAATGAGTGGATCAGGTAGCACAAAGAAAGAATCAAAAGCAGAAGTCCTAGCAGAATTAAAGAATGGTTTGTGACTGTCACAAGCTGCTAGGAAAAACAGAAGACCACATCCTGACACAAAGTAAATTCTATACGGTAATTTACATTCATTATAATGGCATCTAGGTCCTAGACTCTTTTGGATCTGAATAAGAGGAGCAATATCTCAACACTTAGAATTGTTTGATGATAATTGTCCTATACCAATGAGACCAGAAGTAAAGCCATTGTTATTTTTCCTAGATAAGGCAACATAAAGTCAGACAACATCTGTGGTCTTACCTCAGTCACGTGTGGCTTGTTAGAGGGGAAATGATGGTGCTAGTACTCTACAGTTCACATTTCTGCTACAAAAGGGTACAATGATTTTTCGCTCTACAAAAGTAGTCATTATTAGTCTTGTCATACAAAACCATTTAACACAGTTGATTTGGTGTTATGTCACTAAAATTTCAAATAAAATAACTGTATTCTCATGCCAGCATCAGACTACATTGTGAATATTTTTTCTGGCTTTCTTTTTTTAACATCTTTATTGGAGTATAAATGCTTTACAATGGTGTGTTAGTTTCTGATTTATAACAAAGGGAATCGGTTATACATATACACATGTTCCCATATCTCTTCCCTCTTGCGTCTCCCTCCCTCCCACCCTCCCTATCCCACCCCTCTAGGTTGTCACAAAGCACCGAGCTGATCTCCCTGTGCTATGCGGCTGCTTCCCACTAGCTATCTATTCTATGTTTGGTAGTGTATATATGTCCATGCCACTCTCTCACTTTGTCACAGCCTACCCTTCCCCCTCCCCACATCCTCAAGTCCATTCTCTGTGATGTCTGTGACTTTATTCCCATGTTACCCCTAGATTCTTCATGACTTTTGTTTCTTTTTTTCTTAGATTCCATATATATGTGTTAGCATACGGTATTTGTTTTTCTCTTTCTGACTTACTTCACTCTGTACGACAGACTCTAGGTCCATCCACCTCACTACAAATAACTCAATTTCATTTCTTTTTATGGCTGAGTAATATTCCATTGTACATACGTGCCACATATTGTTTTGTACTCATGAAAGAAGCATGGGAAGAGGAGGAAATATGTACACACACACACACACACACACACACACACACACACACACCCCAAATACTTCTAAATAATTCAGGTAGCTGAAAATCTTGTGTTTGCCAGCAAACAAGCAGTGCTAACACTTAATACTCTATTTTCTCTGCTTCATCAGATAAAACCAAACTGGACACTAGGAGTTACATTTTATGTGCACTGCATAGGGAATTAGCCCTGCAATTTTCAGGGAAAACAGCAAAAATTGTGTGCTGGATTTCCTTTGTATCATTTAAAGTGACTCAGACATTTCCAAGTAAGCTGATTTAGGGAAATTGAATATATTTCTTAAGTGGTTAAATAGGGATAGGACATTGTTTTGTATTTTGTGTCATTTTGTAACAATCTACCATTAGAACCTTTTTCTTATAGAATTTTTATTTTCAAATTCAAAATAATTGTTGCAAATACTGTAATTACATGTCCAAAAAGAACAAATAATTTTTCCTTTATGATGTTAAAGAAATAAGTAGGAGCTAGTGCTTACAATGAGAAAGCCTTTTTTTTTTTTCTTTGTAATGTAAGGTTTAGAATGCTTTTGAAGAGCATGTTTTTAATTTAATTTAAGCTTAAAGGTGTAATGATTTGCCTGTTACTGGCCATGATAGCCCTGCTCTGACCTCAAAGTACCTGCTCAATGAAAGCTCCACTCAATCTTTTCTTTCTTTGTAATCTAACTAGTGACTTCATAAATGCTCTCCTTCATTACCAAAATATTCCTGAACGAAAGAGTGAAAGGACAGGAAGAGAATAATAAATTACAAAAAAGTAGTCATAAGGAAACAAGGAATTTAACATAATGGGTATGATTTAGCAAAAAGGCTTAAGAATTACCAAACATAAAACAAAAAACAAAAACAGTGATATCTCGTGTAGTATGTATTGCACTTCAAAACCCACAATTCAGCTGAGACAGAGAGAGGGAGAGAGAGGGAGAGAGAGAGGAGCAACCCAGCCGACTTGAAATGTTGTAACCTGGAGTCAACATGATGATGAATAATCACCTACTCTGAACACACAATATAATTGATTCACAATGATCTGGTCTGTTGTCAAAGCCATGTCATCATAGCCAAACATCTGACCTCATTATGAAGTGTTATGTCTTTTTTTTTTTTTTTTTTTTTTTTGTGGTACGCGGGCCTCTCACTGTTGTGGCTTCTCCCGTTGCGGAGCACAGGCTCCAGACGCGCAGACTCAGCGGCCATGGCTCATGGGCCCAGCCGCTCCACGGCATGTGGGATCTTCCCGGACTGGGGCACGAACCCGTGTCCCCTACATCGGCAGGCGGACTCGCAACCACTGCGCCACCAGGGAAGCCCCTGAAGTGTTATATCTTTTAAAACCCAGTATTTCCCATATATTTGTATATCCCATAGTCTTTGACTCTTAGGAAAACTATGAAAATATTGTTTTACTCAACAGCTGCAAGAGGGATAAGGTGAAGGTAGAATCCACTCAAAATTGAACACTTCATATCACATACATTGTGAAATAGATGGCACTAACAACATTAGAGATCTTTGTGAGTTGACAGTTACTAGGGTCTGTAGTGAAGTTATAACACTTTTTCCTCAGTACATATACACACATATTATATATAGTATATAATATAGTATTATATAATACATATTAATATATACGTATATATAGTATATCATGTATAATATATATTATACATATAGGATAGAGAATGCTTTGTATCTGGAAACTTGATTCTGGATTTCAGATAAAATTTCCTAAGAAGACTACATGAGAATATTTGCTTGCTTTTTTTAAATTTGTGGAGATTATAAGTTATGTAACTGATCATGTAGCCTTCCAGGTTTAGATATTGTGTAAGGTTTTCTACTGACAACATATTTTCTCTGTAGCAACTGCTGCTTTACCTGTTACAGTTTTGCATCTCTTTTTTCTTTACCCTAATTAAAGACAAAGCAAAACAGTTTATACTCTGACCTTATCCTAAAATCCTTTTTGAAATGAGGCAGATAAAAGTACATTAACATGAATTTTAGACATATTTTTTTCAAATGTATTCATGTTTATAGAATAATTCTTGGTAATCTGAATACCACATACTGAGTGCCACATTGAATGCAGAATTAATGATCCCAAATAGTTTTATGATGCCAGGCGAATCAGATCTTAATTTTGATTATGTCTATATCCAAATTTATTAGTCTAATTCTAGCCCTGACCTCAAATTAACTGCAGACAACAAAAATGGGACCCCAGAGCTCTGGCTGGTATATAGGAATAATCTGAGGATGAAAAGAAGGACAAACTGTATACAAGTCATTTATTTGCTTGGGATCCACTCCATTTAAAGACAGTATCATTTATCACTTCTCTAATAAATAGATAATACAGAATCTTCTTCTGAAGTGCTGAAAAACCCATATTTTTTAATGTAAAGACTGTGATTTATATAGAAAGATATATTGAATAATGAGAATCTTAAACTTAACAGGATTGGTACAATAAAAAGGAATAAATTACATTTATATGATGTATAAATAAAATAAAAATTCTTGAATTTTACCTAAATAACCAAGCTACTGTGAAAATATTTGAAAAGGTAAAAAAAGTGAAATATGTTGCTTTATAGTAATCTTTCAGAGCTGCTCTAAATAAAATTAAGAAACTGATATAAATAACTGGAAACTAAACTGGTTTTCAGAAAAATGGGAACAAAGGTTTCCCCAGAATGTATATTAACTGTATTTCATTTCATAATAAAATATTGGCATTTTTCAATATATAAAAGAAAATAGTATTTCATATCTTGAGAATGTAGCTTTCATTTAAATCATATTTGAACTATGATAATTAGTTTAATATTAAATCTAAAGTAGTTAGAAATTTCATATTTAATATAAATGAATAGTATCTGAAAATAATAATATATAATAAGCAGAAAATATGTTATTGAGTATTAGATTACAAAAAATAGATACAATAATTCTAGAATATTGGACCATTTGTTAATTTAACAAAGACTCATCTACCGCCTACTATATAAAAGGGTGCTGGATTTTGTTTGTTGTTACATGACAAAACTTCTTTACCTTTGATCTCTGATATGATGGTTAAAGTGAAAATAGACATAAAGGTAGAATAAAATATATTTTTTAAATAAATATTTTTCTTTTACCTAGAGTTTTAAATGTATTCATATTAATGTTGCTAATATTCACAAAGTAAATTTTAAACTATTTTCACCTAATTTGGGTGAATAAAAATATAAATATTTAAAGATGTTTCTTTTTTATACTTATTAAATTATAATGTTTAATAACTTCTACACCAAATTCCAAATTAAAATTAATTAGTTAATTAACTAGCACATTGAGGTAGGTGGATACCCACTTGGACAAGACAAAACAAAACCAAAAAACAACCACCCCCCCCACACACACATACCAGGAATATAAATTAGAAAATATGAGTAACATGTCTCTTCAACAGTAATAGCAAAAATGATATCCCTTAAAATTATGTATAGCAATAGATACATAGGACTCACATTAAAGAAGTAAAAACACATATTTTTGTGGAATACAGAATAAGTTTTGCACATACTAAAAACATGTTCCTCCTGCCAAGAACTGCAACAAACAAACTGGAAAGCCATACCAGATAAAAATCACTCAAGTAAAATATAGAGACATTTATTCAAATTGCCTGAAGAATAATGATAGAGTATCTATTTACCTGAACACTGTGCTATGCAAGAGAAATAAACCATTCTCTATCTTTAGGAATTGTCTCTCAAATGAAATATATTTTTTAAAAAGGTCTTTGAAGCTCTCCTTTAGTTCTCATAAGAAAATATCATGTATAAAAATAAACTCAAATTTATTAAAGACCTAAGTGTATGACCTGAAACCATAAAACTTAATAGAAGAAAATGTAGGCAGTATACTCTTTGACATCAGTCTTATCAATATTTTTTTGGATCTGCCTCCTCAGGCAAGGGCACAGAAACAAAAATAAACAAATGGGACTCCATCAGACTAAAAAATTTTGCACAGCCAAAGAAACCATCAACAAAATGAAAAGCCAACCTACTAAGTGGGAAAAGATATTTGCAAACGTTATGTCCAATAAGGAGTAAATATCCAAAATATGTAAAGAAGTCGTACAACTCAATATCAAGAAAAGAAAAAAAAGAAAAGGAAGCAATCCAATTAAAAAATGGGCAGATGACCTGAATAGACATTTTCCAAAGAAGACATACAGATGACCAAGAGGCACATGAAAAGGTGCTCAACATCACTAATCATCAGGGAAGTACAAATCAAAACCGCAATGAGGCATCACCTCACACCCATCAGAAAGGCTATTATCAAAAAGACAACAAATAACAAGTCTTGGCAAGGATGTGGTGAAAGGGAAGCCTCGTGCACTCTTGGTGGGAATGTAAATTGGTATAACCACTATAGAAAATAGCATGGAGGTTACTCAAAAAATTTAAAATAGAACTGTTATATGATCCAGGGATTCCACGCCTGGGTATTTATTCAAAGAAAACAAAAACACTAATTCATAAAGATATATACACCACAATGTTCACCGCAGCGTTATTAACAATGGCCAAGATTTGGAAGCAACCTAAGTGTCCAATGATAGGAGAAGGGGTAAAGAAGAGGTAGTATACACATATATATACACACACACACACACATATATATATATAGAGAGAGAGAGAGAGAGAGAGAGAATGAAAACTTACCATTTGAGACAACATGGATAAACCTAGAGGGTATTATGCTAAGCAGAATAAGTCAGACAGAGGAAGACAAATACCATATGATTTCACTTATACGTGGAATCTTAAAAAAAGAAAAAAATAAGAACAAACATAACAAAACAGAAACAGACTCATAGATACAGAGAACAAAGTGATGGTTGCAGAGGGAAGGAGGTGGGGAGTGGGCAAAATAGGTGAAGGGGATTAAGAGGTACAAACTTCCTGTTATAAATAAGTCAAGGAGAGGTAGTGTATATTTTAGGAAATATAGTTAATAATATTGTAATAACTTTGTATGGTGACAGATCTAGATTTATCTGAGTGATCCTTTCATAATGAATAAAAATACCAGGCCACTATGTTGTACTCTTGAAACTAATATAATATTGTCAGTCATATTATATTGTAAGTTATGATATATTAAAAGAAAGAATTATAGGTGTTATTTCACTTTATTTGATAAGTTCATGTTCACGGTGGTGAGGCTGTGGGAAAAAATGTCCCTGAGGCAAAGAGTGATGTGAATCAGGTGTGCTACTGCTTCAGAGAGCCCTGGGGAGACCAGTAGCGCTCTCAAGGGTTCTGTGAATTAGGCCTTGTAGGGCATCCCTGCTAAGGTTGAAAGGTGGAACTACATCTTAGAGAATTCTACCAAGGAGGGTAAGGAGAGGATATTTAACTGACCAACTCCCCTCCTACCTCCTGTTTTTGATTGATTAAAGTTGACATTCCTCTAACCCCACCTCTGGCAGCTCACTTACACTGCTGTGTTCTTCATGTGGCCCTGTCTGACCACTTGGGATGTCAGATTCCATGTGCCCCAGAGTGATGTTTCATCTCAATCTGAAGTAGAGGGACATCCAGGGCTGTGTGTTCACCTTCACAGAGAAAGCAAGAGGCGATCCAGCACATCTGAGAGAGTGCAGCAGCTTTACATCTAATACAAAATTTTTGATAATATTGTAAATAACATCTTTAAATTGACGCCATTTCAAAATGATTTGATATCATTTTTCCAGAGATAATCTCTTGAAATTTTGCCGAAACATCAGTTGCAAAAATCAAACTATTGTCCCTCTAGTGAAACATTCTTTCCATTTTTATCAATATAATGACTAGTTTAATCATATTAAATATAAATCAATAGCCTTTTATGTTTGTACTCAATTGCATACATTCTGACTGAAAAGCAATTAATAACATGAAAGTGACGAAATACATTTTAAACTTTAAGTTTTCAAAGTTAAGAAACATTGATTTCAGATAAAATTTTATGAACCTTTTGATCTCACTATTCTCCTTCTGTCATTCTCTCTCTGTTTCTTATGTGTGTGTGTATTCATATGTATATGTGTGTGTATTCATATGTATACTGTCGTATGTATGTACTACTGTTCGTAGTACATACGAACGAAAAAACATTAAAATCAACATTTTAGCACATGAAAAGACGGAAGTTAAGTAATTTGCCTCAAATTACCTTGAAGTGAGTGGAAGTCATGGGAGATATACCCAAACAGTTGCATTCTAGAATATTTGTTCTTAACCATTATACTATCCAGCCTCTAAAGGGTGACTTGGTCTCAGCCTGTGATTCTCACTACATGTGACTAACCTGGTATTTTATTCCCAGAACTGAGTTCCTAATTTGAGTTCTACATTTGAGTTGAGATCTACCAACAAACAAACAAAAACAAAAATACAGTCTCCCCCCAAAAACTGAACTGCCTTACATGTTCTAAAAGCTAGAAAATACCTAATGTACAGGTCTTCCTGGATGTGCAGTCATGGACTTTTCATTATCTAACCTATTTGACAACCATCTGAACTCTTATCATGGCCCAGGGGCTGTTAGCAATCTAATTTTCACTCTGAAAGAAAAACAGATTCCACCAAACAAAGACAATAGGAAATGAACCATAATACTGCCTATAAGAGAATTTCCCTATAATTAGTGTGGACATATTTTGGAAACATATCACTAGAGGGAATAAGTTTTCTGAACAATATAAACATTATTTCTAGGAGCAAACTGTATCCATGAGGATTACATTTCTATGATAAGAACAGAGTACATACAGACCGAAGCATCAGTTTATCTGACTTATTTATACTGAGTTTCCAGAATGTCTGGAGGCCCAGTTTTGGTATGTATTAAAATTGAGCAAGGTAATCCAATGTACTTTGGGTAGAAAGCTTTGCTAAAGGGCAGATGGTCAGAATTCTCAGAAGGCATAGACCCAGGCATGCAGGGCTCATTCTTGCAAGCAATAAAAACTCATTGCCAGTGAAACCAGCTGTCCCAGCATCTGTGTGTGTTTCCAGTGAATGAAAAGGATGAGGAAATGCATATTGAGCTCTGCGTCCATGAATCTGCAGCAAACAATGCTAGAATTATGACTTTAAGCATCTTATTTTTAGACCCTGCTTTTTAATGCCTGTAACCAGAAGTCTCAGGAAAGACCAGGGATATTCAAGAAATTCTTTAAAACCTCCTCTGATCTGATTCTATTCAGATTTTTCCCGAGTATGGGAGGTGGTATAAAGCCTAGGGTGAATAACTACACACTTTCTGTACCTAACCATCATGGCATACTCAACCCAATGCAATATAGTTCTAATCTTCTGGTTCACCAGGCCTGGGACAACCCAGGAGCTTCTACCACAGACACCTTGATAAGCCTTTGGTGCTCAGAATCATAGCAGAATTCTAGGGAAAATCTGAAACTGATCTATCTTTAATGTGCCTAATAGGTTGTGCTTGTCAAATGGCCAGGCTATCTCAAAATAAGCAAAGCTGTATGAGTAACGTGGTTTCCCATAGCAGGTCAGTGATCAATGATGAGTAATCCTTGACAATCAGGAATTCACACAATCCATACCTGGAAAGTCTTTCATAGAACAAAATATGGCCTTTGGAATGAAAGTTCAGAGGTAAGGACCTGGGGCTTAGAATTTCAAATTAGAAGCAAAATAGTGACCAGAACTCAAGAAAATAGAAAACATTCACTTGAAGAAATAGGTCATTAATTTATGATCAAACTCGCAAAAAGATAATTTTTATGCTGAATCTGGAGCAAATTAACAGAATTTCTAAATTATCTCCCACTAAGGCCAGAATAGAGTCAGTCCTATTATGCCAAGATCGGACTCAACTCGCTTTTGATCATCAGTTGGCGCCATCTGTAGAAGAAATAGAATGCAGAGATCAGAGGAAAATAAAACAAGACTGACAGGATCTGGCAAATTCCAGAGCTATTTTGAACTTTATCCTCTGTAAACATTCAAGAAGTCCCATTTTGTTTATTGATTTTACATCTTGATATCCCATGTACCCAGTCCTACAGATTTTAAATCAAGTCCTTGAGGTGAGTTGCAAAAAAAAAAAAAAAGATCAAAATTCACGGGGTCAGACAGTAGATTTTGGCTGTCATTATTCTGTATAGTGACTTTGGTCCTAGGCTGTAAGGCAGATGAGGATGATAGAACAGGATAGAGAAGGGCCACTGGCATGGAACAGGACTAAAAGTTGCAGATCCTTGAGAAAAGGATTATAGCTCCGTTTCACTCAAACAATGGCATAATTGATCACTGAGATAATTACTGTGTTAACTTGCATTTGTGTTGTGTTGGAAAGGCATGTTTTGACATTGATACAGAAGTTCACATATGATCCAACAAAGTTGTATGAGTTATAATGTGTCCATGTCATATACTTTCTCTGCATTTTTTTCAAGTTGGTTTCATCTTCTCTGTATTAGGATGAAATGTCATTGAATTAATCTGACATACTCACTTTTGCATCCTTCAAAATGCTAGAACACTGCTTTTGTCTATGTTCTATATACTTGTGTAGCTAAATAAATGGGTGCATAGATACAGAGATGATTATATAGAAGATAGACAAAAGTAAATCCCACAAGGAAAAAACTTAATTAAAACAGGATGATTAATGTAGATACAGGTTAAGAACCGTATGTTAAAGAACTTGTCCAAGACAATGGCTAAATTCAGTAATCTCAAGAGTTTTTCTCAATTACAAGGATTACACTAATATTCTATTAATACCAATGTTCCATTTCTCTTAAGCCACCTGGAATGAGTTTAAAAATTAGGTGTATGGAGTAGTGGGCCTTGGATACTATGTTGTCATGTAATTATTCTATTCATATCACAAAAATGTGTGGGCTTATAGCAGTCTAGATTTTCATTTTATTTATTTATATATGTTTTACTAAAATTCAGTGTGTTTATGGTGATTTTTAAAATATCCCCAGCTCCACACATGCTCATATATCAAATTGTCAGTTAATGTTATGTTACTACATTTTTCAAAACCATCCATGCAGAGTAACTTCCTGATTCTTGTAGGTACTTCAGAATAATTTAGCTATTAAAGTAAATTATGGATGATTTATTTTCTATGCAAAAGTAGAGCTCTCCATTTGAAAGAAGAGCATAGGAAAATCATTACCTTCTTCAGTGAAAGAATTTTAAAACTAGGACATATTTGTGTTATTTAGTAACACAACTTTAAAAACACACATTATAATGGAAAACAACTGGCTAAGAACCTTTGATGCCAAATACTATATTTGCTTTCACACATCAGTTAACATTATTATTTTAAAATATTTTTAAATTAAAATATTATTAATTTAAAAATTAAAGTAAGTCTCTCTGCTAGAGATCTCTCTGCTGATATAATGGTGTTATTTCTCAAGTCAAAACGCACTGAGAGAAAAGCATCGTGATGGTGATTAATGCAAGGCCATACCTGGAGACTGTCTACCTGGGTGGAAATCCTTGCTGGATGACTTCTAGTCTTGTGACATTGTACAGAGTCCTTGCCATCTTCATACCTAAGTTTCCATATTTGTAAAATCTAGACAATGATGGGTTATTTTGAGAATTAAATGAATTAATATGTATAAAGCAAAGAATTATTTTGACTGCTACAGAGCAAAAAGAATCTAAGCTATTGCTTAGACAGGCGTTGTTATAATAAGTAACACAAAGCTTAAACTTAACACATAGTGACTGCTCATATCATTAAACTTAACACATAGTGAGTGCTCATAAATGTAAGATCCTGGCACAGTGGTGAGGGCAATCCACTAGGAATATATGCAGATTTTATTGCTTTTCCTGAAATGTCGGTTAACAAAAAAAAACTGTTCTTTAAAATAAAAAGCCAACTTCAATATTAGTACAAGCTACGTTACTTTGCTTTTCTGAACCATTCTAAGTCTCAATTTCCTCACCTGCAGATTTATTGCAATCTACCTTGTAGGATTACTGTGAGAACTAAGTGACATAATACATTTAAAGCCCTGAGTAGAGAGCTTGATATATGTAAATTTTCAAAGTAAAACTTGCTTTTATTACTAGCACAGTTACATAACACGCTCCTTTCCTAACACGTTCCTAAACACAGAATAAAACTACTGTAAGACATGACTTAACGTGGTTCTCTAGAGATAGAATAATCTCTCTTTCTATTAAAATACTAATATCCTGGTTCTTGCTCTTGAACTCTAAATGGGATATGCTTTTTCCTTGTGACTATTGCAGACGTTCAGCCAAAGAACTTGAATTATCCACTAGGTTAGCACATTATAGTACCTACAGTCTCTGAGGAAAGGAAATGAATTGTAATTGATAACGTAAAGAATGTTTCCATGGCAAAATCTGTTCAGTACAAGGGTATAAACATGTATACACACATATTCTTACATTTATTATGTGTGTGTCTATTCTTATACTGACTAAACAATGAGGAACAGTATATATTTTATATAATTATAGTGTTATATACCTTTCCTTATGATTTAAGTAGTCAATAGAAGAATAGTAGTTGTGTTTACTTCCCTTTTCAAAATAAAACTCTATTAAAAGAGAACATTTCAATTTAATGTATTTAATATTGTGCATTTGCAGATTGGGCAACATCTAGATATCTGTTTATTTTTATTCCATATTATCTTATGTTCTAACCACCTTACATTTTGTCTCTTTTTGTAGAGAAACTTAGAAAACCAGATGTCACTTTAAACTCAATAATGAAAAGATAATAACATAGAAATGTAGTTTTGTTATTAAATGATTTCTACAGTAATATTATTCTTCTTGTTTAATAGCTTTTTGTGTAATTGGCAGTCAAAACCATAATTATACTTTTGCTTTGCACATGACCAAAACATGAGGAATTACTCATCCCTTTTAAACACAGATCTTTTTAAATAATAAAATAAACTTTTAGTATTTCAAGCTACACTGTAATATTTGATACTTTGGAAAGATGATATAGCTCATCTAGATCTGGTAGCCTTTTTACACTTGATTAGTTTAAGGCATTAGTCAAGGTAATATTTATTTAGATCACACTCAAAAAGCATTCTACTATGGGACAAAGAAAATACCACTTCTCTTGAGAAAATAATACTCCGGTTTCTCTCTATATCCTTACAATTTTTTACAGCTTCTCACAGCATTTCCATAAATGTAACAAGTAAAGAAACTGTGTGTTAGAGAGATGAAATAACCTGTCCATGTTCACACAGGAGCCAAGAGGCAGTCAAAAGGTATAAACTTGTTATTTGTGTCCACTCCCCCAGGACTCTGTCCATTATAACAAACACTATTACTTTATTGGTAGTGTACTGACAGGATTGGGGAAGGACTGAATGATAGCCAAAGTTGTTGTGTAATTACCTATAATGTAATATATTTACTAAATCTTGCACTCATTTAAAGAAAAGTCATTTCACTAAGAATATGATAGGTGTGGTAATAGTGGGAAATCCTTCAATTTCAGCCAGATTTCTTAGGTAAACAAATCAAAAAGTAATCTTAAATTGGTTAAGAGATTTAGATTAGGTAGGTGAAATAACATTTTAAACATGAAAAAGATTCTAAAACGTTTATAATCAAAGAAGCCTAGGAAAAAAAGTGCTTCAGTTCAGTCTTTTGCAGAAGGGACAAGCTCTTCTGAGAAACTTCATTCTGTTGTTAGAAATCTCCTTTCATGTCGCCCTTGGGTATGTAAAGAATTGTGTTTAAAAATAATTTGTTTCTACTACATAGAAACAAATGAGATGGAGAAGAAAATCACCCTTTCCTTTGGATATATATTCACAAGTGATAGCTCTTTCCATGTAGAAGGGAAGGAGGCTACAATTGCCTGCCCCAAAATCTGATCTTCAGACCTAATCAATGAAATCGTGCCTAAAAGGACACAAGAATATAGTAAGAGCAAACTCACAGTTCCCTTCCTCAAAACACAGTGAAAACTCAGGAAGTAAGCACAGAAGATCTTCTTAGAAGCTCAAACTTGGAACAAAGTATGATAGGGAAGCCAGGGGATCTATACTCCACATTCACATAAACCATATTTGCAAGCAGCTGTTTTAAATATCCAACTACATCACAAGACTAAATCTCCAGGGAAAGGCCAATCACAGCCTCATCAAGTACCTGACTATTCACTGAAGCCAATACAAAAAGTAGATTAGGAAAGCTTCTCTCCATTACAGTGGCCTGATCAGAAAGCCTGAGTGACTTTATTCTGCCCACATTTCTGTCTTCTACTCTGCAGGCTGCTGGGCCATTACACATTGTTTCAAATGTTTAACAAACAACATGCAAGAAAGAGAAAATCTCCATTCTCCACTGTATTAAATATAAAGGATTGAAGCAAAACTAATTTATAAAATTTAAAACAAATATAAGGCTAGATCATCACTTCTTTTATATCAATATATATGAATCTGTGAAAATTTTATGTAATAAGAAAGAAAGAAAACATACCATGGAGAGATGTCTCACTTTTGAATGTAAAGGAAAACAGAGTAATATTTAGATAGAACTATAGAAATTTTGAAGAACAAATAAACATAAACAGAAAAATGTTGTGAGTTTGAATATGCCAGTGCCATCCAAGGAAAGACATTCAGGAATACCATGCAGTTATACAAATTTGGAGTATTTACTTGTCAAAGCAAGGGTGAAAACACAACAAGAGAAAGTGCTAAAAGGGTCTTGTAATTGGATTCAGCTTGTGATGGTAATTTGGGGGAGGATTCAAGGAAGCAGGGATTTGGTCTTGATAGGGTGCTCTCAGAAAGTAGGAACCAACCAGTAATTAGATGTGCAAAAATTTTCTATCTAGAAGGCAGGAGAAATGGAGCATGGTAAACTGTAACTGGTAAAGAAGCAGCAATCACTCATATTTCCTGGCAGGAGTGGAAATTTTGTTCTTTCTGTGGTGTGCAGTGTTACTGTTCTTGTATGTGTACAGCTAAGATTATGGAGTGTTCTTCTTATGTACTTAGTCCTGGGCACAGAATGACCTTGCAGAGAAATAACACAGCCTAACTGTGAATGCCATGCCAGCTCCCAGGGAAAAGTAGCCTGGGCTGCTTTTCTCTTTCTTTAAGAAGTACTCCAAAATGGGAAACTACAGAGAAAAAATTAAAAAGAGAGTGAAAAAAAAAAAAAACAATGAGAAGAAATTATGGCTTTTGAGGGCTCAGAACTGAGATTTATCTTCTAGTAAGGACAAACTGAGTAAAAACAATTCTCAAACTAAAATAAGGCAACAATTGTGGTCCTGGAAGAATTTAAAAAATCAGCATCAAAAAGAAGGTTATACTTACAAACAAGAATCATTTGAAAGATACAACATAAAGTTTTAACACATATTAAAATTTTAAAAACATGACTTCTTCCTAGCTACAAAAGATGAAAAATACGAAAAACTTTCATTATCTTATTCACAAAGTAACAATCAGATAAAAGAACCTGGCCACTGAAAATTAAGAACACATTCAATATATGGTTCAAAAAGTCAAAAATATTCATAGAATATTTGTAATGCCATAATACTTAAACCAGTACAAATTTTTTGCCAGCATAGCCAGATTAATGGAATAAAATAGAAAAACTGACTGCAAAATTGGGAATATTCACGTATTTATATAGGTAACATTTTAATCAATAGTATCAGGAGAAGAATGTAATAATGATAATGAGAAAATTTGCTAAAAAACTTGACAGAGGGCTTCCCTGGTGGTGCAGTGTTTGAGAGTCTGCCTGCCGATGCAGGGGACACGGGTTCGTGCCCCAGTCTGGGAAGATCCCACATGCTGTGGAGCAGCTGGGCCCATGAGCCATGGGCCTGTGCGTCCGGAGCCTGTGCTCTGCAACGGGAGAGGCCACAACAGTGAGAG
>NW_006772498.1:0-147195 GCF_000442215.2 Lipotes vexillifer | reverse complement strand
CCCCCAAAAAAAAAAAAAAAAAAAAAAAAAAGAGGAAATTATAATACAAATCATTCCCATATGTCATTTACAACAAAGTAAAATTAAGGTGAATTAAAAAGTTAAAAGTAAAGGAAAAAATTTAAAACAGAAGTAAACATTAGTAAATGTATATCTGATGGTGGTACAGGTCTTTTTAAGTATTAAAAGAGTGGTAGAAACTAGAAAAAGAGAACTGTGAATTGTTTCTTAGGAGTAAAAATAATATGAACAATATTTTTATGTGTAATGATAGTGAATTTAATGTATAATACCATTTCAATAACAAATACCACAAACAAGTGTTGACATCATCCCTGTGTTACCCATTTTCCATTTGAGAAGAAATGCGTATATTCTGAATCAATTATTTTGTGGACATTTGCAAATTAATTACCACCAAACCAAAAACTTAAAAGGCTTTTATATTGTCTGTAATAGCAAAACCCCATTCCATTGCTTCCTAAGTTATTTTCAAATACTAAATTATTTTCAAAGTTTTGACCCCTAGGTAGCCTTTGAAGGCTCTCATCAGAGAGAATACCTCTACACTATTCAATAACGTGTAAATCTGAATGTACAGTTTATGGAGTGCTTTTTGTGTGCGGTTGGTTGGCTGCTGTTGGTTTGCTTTTGTTTTCATTTCGTCATTTACATGCTGTTTCTTTACTTTCTACACTGGTTTCTTATTCATCTGCATCTCCCTGGGAGAAAGAAAGCATCTTATGTGTAAGTTGTGGAATCAGGCTATTACCTACCTCCTATGCTCTGTCTGGTGCTCTTTCAAAGGAAGGGTCTGATGGCTTTTGTTTAGCTTGGTTGGGCAGTTATTCTTCATCTTATTGCTCTACTACACATTTCTAAAGAGACCACTTGGTATCTACAATACAATTAAGTCTATCTTTCTGTGATGTAATCTTTCCCTTCCCTACCTATTTTGTGCCTGAGTTTCTGCTGAGTGCCTTATTAACTTCCTGCTGTAAATCTTCTGAAGGCAGAATGGAGATAAGCTAAAATCCTCTTATATGACCATACAATGGGAAAGGAGGGAGTACAGAATTGTCTGTCTACAGTTCCTCTATAGATTTTTTTACCCACTCTTTTTCTCCACAGCAGTCTCCTAACTCCTAATTTTCTATCTTTCTCAGAGGTACTTTTGAGTTTTAAAAACAAAACAACAACAACAACAACAAACCATTAAAATCAGTATAAAATTCTGTATAAAACTTAAAAATATAGCTAACCTAACTATCTATCCTAAAGTTCTCCAAGCCAGATTCCACAAATTTCTATTTGATGTATTTTCTATCTTAATCACTCATTATCAAAACAATATTATCTGTGCACATTCCTAATAGAGTACATGTTAAGAACACCAGATTAAAAATAAGATATTTAATTTCTTATCCTGGCTCTGTAATGAATTGTTCTGAAGATTTTGGACTAATGCTATTTGTTTCCTTTTCTCGTATATGAAATAGGGTTGATGATATCCACCTATAGGGAAGAATAAAATATGACCTTTGATGGATTAATGCTTTCTACTTTTATTGTTGCTTTGTTTCAGCTGTGTTCTAGTTCCTCCACTGGTTGTTGGAGAAAAGAAAGCCACTTCTAGGAGATGAGAGTTTTGTAAAGGAGGAAGTAGGTAATAAATTAAAATACAAAGTGGTAAATATGATTCAGATCTTCATAAAGTAACTTTCAAACTGTATCTTAAAAGATAATTAGGAATTTTCCAGGTGAAGTAGATAGGATATTCTAGACAAAGTAGAAACAATATATAAAGATAGAGGTAATAAAGGAAATACTGTGTTTAGGAAATAATTAGGACTTCAGTGTGGTAAAAGTTCAGGGATAAGTTAGAAGAGAATCCAAAGATAAAAGCACAAAGGTAGATGTGGATCATTTTGTGATAGAGCTGTTATACTAAGCTAAAGAATGTTAATTTATACTGTAGGCAATCTATATCACAGGAATGAGATTATTGAAGTTTCTTGGAATACGATTCTGGAGGCAATATGCAAAACACTCAAAATTTTTGCCATGGAATCCAACAGAAAGTTATTACAATATCTCAAGCAAAAGATAATGGGTCTTAAAATGAGGCACTAAAGCAACTATCAAGAGGCTAAAATAGATTATACAATTACTTTTAATAGATGTGATTAGATTTTTTGACTAACTCTATGTGAGGAGAGAATGATGAGACAAGGAAGGATACCTTACAATTTACTGTTTTAAGGGACAAGGTGACAATGCTAATGAAAATCAAGAACAGGTAGATTATCTGACATATTAGGTTACTTCACAATTTGGCTGGACTGTGATGAGTTACAGGAGTCTAGTGAGATTTTCATTTGGGTATGTCTAAAGCTAGGAGAGAAACAAGATGGGGATTGAGGTATTAGTGTCATAGTGAAACTGAGGTTGAACACTGGAATTTAAGTTTTGAGAGCGTGATAAATGTGCAAAAAAAAGAAAACCAAAGACAGACTCTCAAGACACAATAGCTATTAAAGGGTGGATAGGAAAAAAATGGAACAACAAATATGGAAAATTAATATTCAGAGATGAAGGAAAATAATCATGAAATATTTTTGCAGTTGGAACCAAGAGAGAATTTTAAAATTAAAAGTGGCCCATAGTGTCTCAAAGCTATTCTTACAGTATATAAATAAACAATTATATCAGGTATGTAGTTTTCCTGAATATTGGATTCATATACTAAGCACAAGTCTAGTGATTGGGTATATCAGTGAAAAAAAAAAAAAACTTGACCGTAGAATGGAGAGTGCTCAGTGTGTACAGATAAGTAATTGGGACAAGAGACTGAAAATAAAATAATCCACAGGCTCAAAGCCACCAAAGAAGAAATTATTAGAAATTAGATGGTAAACTTTACTGTTGTATAAGAAAGCATGTAATCATAATGAGATAATTAAAAACAGAGAGTACTTGTCTGTTAGTGTATAATAGTCATTCAGTTAATTTCAGTATCTTCTTAGTATCTATCATGTAAATTTATCATAGGTAATGCAGACATGTAAAACTCAATATTATTCTCAAAGTGCTCACCATGTAAAAGGAAAAAAAGAAATGCATGAATGTGTGTAAGAGGCAGAACGAGTGATCTAGACAATAGATAGACGAGAAATGTAGAGGCAGCAGAGAGTAATAAAGTTAAATGATACTCCACCAAAGAATAGGGAATGAATTATACTTTGGTGGTAGTGGATTGCTAAAGAAAGTGTAAAATACAAGATAAAGACAATGAGCCTAAGGTATGGATGAGAGTAATAAGAGTAAAAAGCTGACCTGTGAGAAGTTGGGTTGACTAAGTGAAGATCTATATTAGAGAGTCGGAAGAGATAATGTCCGACTGATAAAGTCTGGGGCCATGTTATAGTAAGCCTTGAAAGTAACTGTGAGATGCTGACATGGAATCACAGACCCAAGATCAACATATCAACCTGGTTGAGATGGCGGGCACACTTATTTTATTTCTGTCATTCTATAGGCACTGTGAGGTTGACACTCGCCAGGCATAAATGAGCTTCTTTTTAATCTACAAAATCTTTTATCAAACTTTAGCCAAAGAATTCTTCATTTTTATGGTTATATTTTAACCAGTATCCCAAACAATCCCTGAACACAGAGAATATGGGTGTAACTGATAAAACTGCTTGTGAAGATACTGCTAAATTGCTGTGTAATCAGGGTCTGATTGGGTCTGATTATGAAAGCTCTCTTTAATGAACACAAATGCTTGCTAGGCTGTTCAAATTCCTTCCTATATTATTATGTATTCACTATAAAATGTTCTTTTGTGAGGCACTGAAAAACTTCATCTATTTTGAGTCTCTCATGCATGACTTTTCCGTTTAAAAAGTGTTAAAAAAATAAGGGCTTCCCTGGTGGCGCAGTGGTTGGGGGTCCGCCTGCAGATGCAGGGGACACGGGTTCGTGCTCCGGTCCAGAAGGATCCCACATGCCGCGGAGCGGCTGGGCCCGTGAGCCATGGCCGCTGAGCTTGCGCGTCTGGAGCCTGTGCTCCGCAGCGGGGGAGGCCGCGGCAGTGAGAGGCCCGCGTGCCGCAAAAAAAAAAAAAAAAAAAAAGTGTTAAAAATAAATGATATTAATGAACTTTCGTGGTTCCCTTTAAAAATAATTAACCAGTAGGCTGGGGCACAAGTATTCAAATAACTGGTCATAATTACATAGTATCCAGTGTCCTCTTAGCAAATAGCTTATGCAGGTTATTTATGCATATGTAGGTCAAATTATGCTCCACAAACAAAAGGTGGGAATACTAATGCTGATGAATTTTCTTTTCATATAAAGAAGAATATGCACTTTAGCTAGAATCATCTTTCTAGTCCATAAACTATAGACTTATGACACAGGATACATGGTAATAAATGAAGATATGTGTGTGTCTATGGTCAACAGGATTGTTATCCTGTAGGGTCAACTTAATATTGCTCAGAAAAAGAAGAATCTCAGAAAGCTAGGCTCTTTTTAAAAATTACAAATGAAAGTAATTCATATAGAATTACTGTTTAATGATAACAGTAACTTTACTGTTACTGACTTTAAATTTACCAATTTAATGTAAATTGCCTTTTCTGTAAAGTTTACCCATCCCTCTAAGATTCCCATCTCCTCTGGACTTTTGAGGAACTTTCTTCCAAATTTTATACCCTTCTTCTCTAGTAAATCTCTTGAAGTACATTCATCCCTGCCTTCAAACATACATACATCTCCCAAGTCTTGATTCTACCACCCAGAATATATCCAGATTTCTAACCTACGCCCTCATGGTGATCCTCCATATTGTCTGAACCAGTGCTCTGAGCAAGAAGTTCTTTGCTAGAATGAATATAATAATATCTAGAATATAAGTTGTTCACATAAAAATAGGATAAGGTCTATTTAGAGCACTTAGCTCAGTTACTGACAAGTAGGAAAAGCTCACAACACTTTAGATTTCTTCCTTTCCCTGATTTTCCTTTCATGTCCAAACTTTACAAATAAATGTCTAGAGATATTGCATCAAATGTTTTTCATCCTCAGTTTTAAATCTGCTTCACTATTCCATGTTCTACAAAAATATCTTTATCTAAAATCACTGGTGACCTGACTATAGCCTCAGCCCATCTGTTCTAATTCTTCTCTCCCTGGGCTTTCCAATGCAGTTCACACTCTTAATTATTGTTTCTTTCCTGAAAAGCTCTTCTCCTTTGGTTTCCATTACTCTATTTTCCTTCTCTTACTCCATATTCTCTGTCTGTACTTACTGTGTCTAGAGAATTCATTGGCTAAAGTGTGATTTTGTAAAGGGTGGTTAGGTTTATAAAGAAATCGAAAGTAACTGTGCAATTTTGTTGAATTATTCACTTTTGTGTCTTACCTTTATGTATATGTAAAATGGGTTAGCTCAGTACTATTCAGATCTAAAATTCTTTTAGTAGAAGTAGAGAATTGTGGAGAACAAAGTTGTTTTCAGTTTCCATCCGAAATTCATCATCTAAATGTCATGTAATTTTTTGAGAGAGAAAGATCATGCCCTAGGAAATGTGACCGACAATGTAAGGAATGTACAAAATGTTAAACTATTGATACAGTGGGGGAAATAACACATAGATTTGTTATCAGACCATCACCTTCGTACAAGAATCCTCCATGTGGCTCTTTTGGACATCACTTGAATACCATACATTCACTCATAAAATCATAGATCAACTAAAATCTTTCCTCCTGACTTTATCCAGCCTCAAATTACTCTTTTTAATTACTGTCATCAGTATTACTCCCCTATAGTCACAATGAAATATTTGTTTATTAATTCTAAACATAGTCATAAACACTAATGAACTCTATTTACCTTTAAATATTTTTACTTAAGATCTTAAATATACAAGTCTTCATAGAGATACAATTTACTGATTGACTCAAGAAATATTAATAACACCTGTATGAGTGGTTCTAAGCTTTAGCATACGTATAAAATTTCTGGACAGTTTGTTAAAAATGCCAATCCCATGTTCTTCTGGTGTGAAGCTCCCAAATATAGTTTTGTTGCTAAGCACCTTAGGATCACTTTTGCCTTGTATTGTGTTCTCGTTGTGTCATAAGCATGAACCAATTATATGACATTAAACTTGGGAGCAGTGTAGTTAGCAATACATGAAAACAACTCTAACACTAAGTGATAAAGGGGAGGGTCAGGAAAAGTGCAATAGGAGTACAAGGCTAAAGTTTTGTTAGGAAGGAAAAGATTATACCAAGTGAGAGAAACTTGGAGTAGGATGTAGAGAAATTCTGAAGAGAATGAAGAGGTAGATTCCAACTTTTGGATCAACCTAAGGAGTAGCACATGGTCAGGGAGCCGCAGAAGTATATAGAGAGAATGGTTCACTGTGGCTGGACTAACTCACATCTTATAGTATCCAATTCCCCCACGAAAAGGTCACTGATCATTATCTCTATTGGGACAGGTTTCATTTACATATTCTTACTTAATCTTTTCCATAACTTTATGAGATATCTTTGTTATCCCCATTTTATAGGTGAGGAAGTTGAAGCTTAGAGTGTTTAAGTAGCCAGGATTCAAATTATGATCTCAGCTTTTCAAAGATAATGCTAATTGCGATAGTTTATTTTATAACCATGTAGGTAAATAACCAAATAAATAAATACACGCAGACACATATATTTACTCATATATCTTCTTCCACTTTCTTACTGCCAACCACTTAGTCCAAACCCTCATATCTTTATCTTGCTTTCTGCAGTTCTCCATTTCTACTGATAGAATTTTAGATCTGGATAATACTAGAAAAACCCATTTTATAGATACATACAGGTAAGTTCAGAAGTAAAGCGGTTCAACAATCACTTGTTAGATATTGTCAATAACCACAGTCCAGAGTGGAAGCTCTTACATCTCTTAGCTTTAGTAATCTTTCCACTTTTACTCTCCTATTTACTTTATCTCTGTAAGGTGTGGCAGCCAGTAATGTCCCCCAAACTGCTTTTATCATATTTTCCGACTGAATCCCGATACAGAGGCCTGTTTTTTGTCATAAGGGGAACAACTATTTAATGCAGACCATCAGCCCTCTCTCTCTTTACATCCTGTTTTGTGCAGTATGTTTCAGAAACCACCATTTCAACCACTCATTTTTCATGGAAATAACAACTGAATGCGTAAGACGAAAAGGATCTCAGTATTCTGTACCCAAATTCAAATGAACATTTGTCTGTCTCCAGCCTTTGCTCTGTCCAACCCTGACAGCAACGGAAGGGATCTTCCTCCTCTCTCTTTCCACTGGTGTTTTCAGTCGCACACTCTGCCATCTGCTCTATCACCCACTCTCTTTCCTGCAACCTGCCTTCTCTAATTTTTGGAATCATTTTAAACAACTTCAAATCTCACTCAACTCAAAGGAGACAGCCAGAGAGAGAGAGAGAAAAAGACTGAGCAAGCACAGTGGAGTTTCTCCAGCTATCACTGTATTCTTCACATCTTTTTTTCATTCAATTATTTTGGAGGATATATTTACACCCACTGTCTTCATGTCCTCACGTCCCACTAATTCCACAGTCTTCCCTAATATGGAGTCCAACATCATACTTCACTATCAATACTTGTGATTGGGATTGACATATATACACCACTATGTATAAAATAGATAACTAATAAGAACCTGCTGTATAAAAAAAAATAAAATAAGTACTTGTGATACAGTAACAATAATCTCAGACTGAGAACAGTCCTCATTTTCCTTTATTTCGTAAAATAGGAGATATATTTGACCATTTCCTCCCTTCTGAAATGCTATTCACTTCCACACCACAGCACTCATCTAGTTTGACTTTTTACTTCTTTGAACTCTTACCTCAGTCTCCATTCCCAGCTTTTGCTCTTGTACCACATCGTTTAATGTCAGAATTTCTTGGAGCTCTAAATTCTTCCTCTACTTGAAGTCCTTTCAGTCACTCCTGTGGCTTTGGTCATCATTTATAGTTCAATGCCAAATATTTTTTTTTTAAGAGATTCCAAGTTTTATATCCAACTTCTTGTTCCACTTGAATGTTCTGTAAGTAACACAAATTAAACTGTGTTAAAAACTTAATTTATTATCATTTATTTTCCAGATACTTCAACTTCCTCTGTCCCCTTTCTCAGGAAATAGCATTACCCTTCATCTAGCTTTTCTAAGTCTGAACCTGGATGATCATTCTTCATATTTTCTGGTTTACCTTCTCATTCACTCAATCGCCATGTTCTATTCATCCTAAGTAGTTTCAGACTAATCACGTCCTGTCAACCTCAATCTCCCACACTAGAATAAAGATTTGAACATGGTGACACCTTTAAATAAAATTTGCCTAAGCTGCTGAATTCCTATCCAGTTGCTACCTATGCTCTCTCGTCATCTTGGGGCAACTCTTCCACTCACTTTTCTGGACTGCTTTTTGTATCACTCAAGAAGTCATTATCGGAGGCTTCCCTGGTGGTGCAGTGGTTGAGAACCTGCCTGCCAATGCAGGGGACACGGGTTCGACCCCTGGTCCGGGAGGTATCCCACATGCCGCGGAGCAACTTAGCCCAGGCGCCACAACTACTGAGCCTGCGAGCCACAACTACTGAGCTTGCGTGACACACCTACCGAAGCCCGTGTGCCTAGAACCCGTGCTCCGCAATGAGAAGCCACCTCAATGAAAAGCCCGCGCACTGCAATGAGGAGTAGCCCCCGCTCGCCCCAACTAGAGGAAGCCCGCGCACAGCAACGCAGACCCAACGAAGCCAAAGATAAATTAAATAAATAAATAAATTTTTAAAAAAGTCATTATCTCTGTTTTCCAGTCTTTTTTGGTATGCTGTTTTCTCTGGTTATAGCCCATCACCCTCCTATTCCAACTCTTCCCCTGCACATTCACCCTCATCCCAAATGATCCCTCAAAATAGGAAGTCCAGTTAAATTTGAATTTCAGATAGACAATAAATGTTTTTTTTAATAAAATATGAAACATTTATATTAAGCAAGTTTTCACTGCTATATGAAATGCAAATTTAACTGTATCATTTATTTCTCCTCCTAAATCTGGCAAGCCTATTTCACAGTGCATCTCATCTCTTTTCTATAGTGCGCACTCCACGAAGGTGAGAACTGTGTGACTTAGTTAATGCTGCTATTCCACTGCTACCAAATGTGTACACAAACACTTAATATACCTTAGCCGAATTCATTTTTTACGTGCTGTTCACGTTCTCTGAAAGTTAGTACTAATCTGCCTATACACGTTCGCCCCTTTCTAATATTACCTTTTTGCTCCTCACCTTAGGCATTTTCACTCACATGTGTTCATTCAAACCTATGAACTTTACTCCCACTGCTGCTTCTTGAAAATGCCTACACATTACAAATTTAAAACATAAGCTTCTGCTAAAGACATATATTGAAGATGAGACCCATCTGCCCCATGATACCTTTTTTAAAATACTTCTGATCATCTCAAAGTTCAGCTATTATGCTCAAACTACAGAATGCTCAAAATTCACAGGAAAAAAATAGTTTCACTCTTAAAGAAAAACCATTGGAAGTATCTAAGAAACTGAAAACACACATTCCTGTTTTTAAGTTACTGCCAAGGTAACTGTTGCCCTCTGTGGAGTTTGCATTTATCTGCAACAGGTCCAAATTGGTCCTGGGGTGTTGTGTGTTTGTGTGTGTGTGTGTGTGTGTGTGTGTGTGTGTGTGTGTGTGTGTGTCGTTTGGGGAGAGAAAGTGGACTGATAATAGAAAATATAGGCTCTCTGTTCGACATTTTCCAGGACACCAAACACTGTATAGTCAGAGTAGAACTTGATGTTTTGTATGCTAATCACACAAAGGTCTATACAATGGAACACTGAAAATTTTATTGAAATTGTGTGTGTGTGTGTGTGTGTGTGTGTGTGTGTGTGTGTGTGTGTATCTGTCGTTTGGGGAGAGAAAGTGGACTGATAATAGAAAATATAGGCTCTCTGTTCGACATTTTCCAGGACACCAAACACTGTATAGTCAGAGTAGAACTTGATGTTTTGTATGCTAATCACACAAAGGTCTATACAATGGAACACTGAAAATTTTATTGAAATAAAAATGACCTCATGATCAAAATAATCTGTTCCTATAAGGGTTTTGATTTTATATCTAAGATGTTCCTAGCTTGCAATAGAGATTTTGATAAAGAATACACTTTATCTCTTATTGGGCATCTTCTATACACTAGTTAATGGAGATTCCAAATTATTAGATGATTTTGGATAGTTAAGTCTTAAAATTATATACTGTATATGTCAATATTTTAGTAAGTAAATACACTTCTCCCTTTTAAAATACATCTGAAGCATTAATAATCTTGGTAATATTCTTTTTTATTGTTTTCTTCCCATTTGTCAATCCCACAATTCTAAACCATTAATCATTAAATAGTTCAGACACTTTAATGAAGATTTAATGTGCCATGTCAGGATCGCTCCACTCCTCATTTACCAGAACCTTTATTACCACAACTATTCAGACCCTGCATTGCTGTCATTATTTGGGCTTTGTCAGTAATTACAGACAGATTCCTGAGGAAGCCATTCTTAAATCTGTCATTTTTATGGTATCAGTAAAGTTTACATAAAGCAAGAAAAACATTTCATTTGAGGTGGACTTTGTAATAGGTTAGGGGTCCAAAGAATAATGCTTACTTGCCCTAAGATGCATAAAATGAGGCTCTCTTGACCCAGAGGAGGGCCACAAGGGACCAACAAGATACTAACAGCCCAGAGGGAATACAGCCAGCATTTCTTTAACTTGGGTTATTTTGTCCTGGGTTTGTCCTCTGTTATATAATATTTTTTGCAAATTATATACCAAGGAACAGGATACTTTCAGTATTGTAACAATAAACTTTATATCACTCTATTTAATACCTCTTCCTAGATTTTTGTTTTTTTAATTTATCTTTCAAATAACCAAGCTAATCCTGAATTACTTGTGCTATTTTGTACAGAAATGGTCTTGTTTAGCTTAATGGTAATGTTTTAAAAATAATTTTGGGGGAAAATTCCTGTGTTTTCAGTATGGTATCGTGTCCTGATCACTGTAATTCACAACTTCATATCTTTTTGAAAGTTTTTCTGAAGTATTTGCCTAATATCTTTGCTACAATAAGCATTTGCTCTATATTTACAGTTTTATGTCTACTTAAAAATAAAGTATAACTATACCTAGCAAACACATAACTGATTCTTTGCCACCTTTAAATATCAGAGAATAGAATAAGTCTGCACTCTGGCATTTGTCATGACAGATTGATTGCCTCAGTGTTCCATTAGGGGCAGGACCTTGAAGAACAGTCCTGGCCTTTGGCCAATGTCAGGAACTTACAGTTATGAGATTGGCAACACCACTTAATCATTTGATTATACACACATAATCCCCAGACACCATTTACCAGTTAATCCTCTTTGATTGAGAATTTTACATTTACATTCAGTAATATTATAACCTCTCATGGAGATAGTGTAGCATATTATTATAGATTCAAGATTTATAGAATTAAAGATATATCAAAACACATGAATTTTGAAACATTTAAGTTCTAACTGAATGAAGTCTTCTATATTCACTACAGTAGTGTATTTCCCTAAAACACCACTCTTTTATTTTTCTCCCACTTATCTCCAAAATCTGTCTTCATTATAAAAGTATATATTATATAATTGCTTATGTTAACAAAATCTCATCAATATGGCAATGTTTTAATTATCATAAAATAAATAATGGATATTTGACTGTGTCATCCAGTTGTGGCCAGAATTTGGGAGAAAGTTCTTTATCTTCTATTATCCACTTCTATTTTCTTCTATTAAGATCTCTATTAAGATTATATTAAGAATGAAAAGACGGGAGTGTTTTTTTTCTTAATGAATCAGTTGTACCAGTTATCTGCAATTCTCTTACCTACCTAATTAGAATAGCAATTAATGATTATGCTTTAAAAGATATGACAATTTATGTGGGTATATTCCTTAGAAACAAACTAGTGTGTAAGTTATTTACTGTGTGTACTTTAGGCCATCAATAAATACAAGTTGAGCTGATAAGATTATTTTATGGATTATATTTTACTATTCAAATAATCTATGAATTGCATGGTTCAAAAGGACTTAGGAAGCATCTGGTTTAACTACCTTATATACTATTTCACTAAATATTTATTTCAGAACTTATTTTTGTAAATGAGAAAACTGGAGCTCTGAGACACAAAGTGATTTGTTGTCCAAGGTCAGTGAATAAGTTAGTCACAGAGCCAACAGAGCAAAGTAATATATACCGAACAATCTCTGTGTACCAGAACCTGTGCAAAATGGCTAATATCCAATCAGTTCTTTGCTCTTCCTAACAAATCTGTGAAGTAATTTAGATTATCCCCATTTTGCAAATGTAAAGAGACTAACACCGAGGACATGAGGGATCTGAACCAAGCTCACCTAGATGGTACACAGGTGAAATTGTTATTCAGTTCTGTCTGAAAACAAAGTCTTTGATCATACACAACATGATACAATTCATAAGTGGTATAGCTTAAAGGAATTTGACTAGGAAACGAGAATGAAAGTAAGGAAGCAAAACCACGTGTATGTGCTCTACACTTAACTCATATTCGTTTCTAGTACCTAAGGAACTTGCCACTACACAAGAGGCAATGAAGGTCATTTTGTACTCCCCCCACTTCTCCTCCTCCTTCTATCATTACTGCTGCTGCTACTCTTACTACCACTACTGTTATTGAAACAGTAGTATATAGCTTAAAAATATTGAGCACAATATTTGCCAGGCAGGTTTCTAAGTTCTTTTCACTTAAAACTTACACGCATCATACGAGGCAGATAGGGTTTTTATCCCCTTTTTATGTAAGAGACAAACACATGGAGGTTAAATGAATTGCTTGAGGATATGATAGATGTTACAACCACACGGCAAACTGTGGCAGAATGCCGATAGAGCCTGCAGTAGAAATGACCACGGTCTAACACCAAAATTGTCCTCATGCACGTATGCAGAGAAACATAGAATTACTTCCCTGGATTCGATTGCACTTTTGCTGCTCATAAATGCCATGGATTTGATCAAATTATATTTGAACTTTTTCATGATTCTTTGTCTTTTCTATGAACTAGAGATAATACTGATTTCATAGGATTATGTTTAATATTAAATTAAATACTAAGCATTTCGATCGTACTTTGTCCATGGTACATATTTTAAAAAACAGGTAAAATTTTATGAGAATATGGAGATTGGTAATACAATTAAGTAGGGGTGTGTGTGTGTGTGTGTGTGTGTGTGTGTATGTAAAATTCTTAGTTTACATGTATGAGAAATTGATACTTCTAAAAAAACTTTGGAATAGTATTTTGTTATATTCCTCACCTCACATTTTAGAGAGATATACTAGGATCTGAGTAAAGAAATAGAATAAAAATGCATAGCAAACATTAAAGTAATATCTTATCATTACTATAAAAACTGTCAGGAAAAATATTTATCCTGGGGACTACAGCATATGCCACCCAAACTACTACCTTTAAAATGAGCTATGTCATTTCAGAGTACAGTTCAAAGACCAGATTACAAACACAAATGAACAGTTTTCCCATCACAAAACCAGCCTCTTTGGAACTGTAAAATTATTCATGAGAAAATTTTAAATCCTTTTAGATATACATCCAAAAACTTCATGTCATTTCAAGAAAGTTATTAAAAAAAAAAAAAGTGAACCAACTGCTACTTCCTAACCTTCTTTGTTAAATATTTTTATCTGAAGTGCCTTTCATGGAATAACCAGATTCATAGCAATTTTTAAGTCAATTCATTGTAACAGCCAGGAAACCAAAATGATTAATGTGTATCTCTTAATATATTCAAAGTGTTGTGTCTACATGCAAAATGTTCTTTCTCAGTTCTGCATTTAATACATGCCACAACACCTTGCCAAGTACAAAGATTGAATCCTAATAAAGTACAGAATTTATCAGAGTAATAAGACAGCATAGCTTTTCATAACAAGGACCTTCAAGGAACATGAACTTTAACTATGAAATACTGTTTTCTTACATTCAAACATATGTCACAAAAGCTTGTGGAACAGTCTTATTAAGTGTAATTTTTCAGTATTGAGGTATAATTTTCTTCAGAGAGTTTATGTATAGTTGCCTTATTTTCTTACATTCTGTACAGTTTCAATAAAAATATTTTATTTTATTTATATTTTCATATGGAAAATGATAACATTTTATTGAAGGACGTGAAGGAAGACTTTTAAAATGTGATATAATATATTCATGGATAGGAACACTCAATACTGAAAAGATATCAATTCTTTTCAACATACATATATTTTTCAGACATATTGTGTTTTAATTCCAAAAAAATTCCTGAGCATTCTTTAATAAATTTAGCAAGCTGATTCTAAAATATATATGAAAGGCCAAAGGGCCAAAAATAGCCAAGACACTTAAGAAGAAGAATTAGGTTAGGAGACTTATAAACATATTGTGACTTATTATAATGTATCCAGTACAGTATAGTTTTGACTCAGGGGTAAAATAGCAGACCCAGTTATGCAGCATGGCAGATCCAGAAATGGATTCAGGACAAATAGAGAATCCATAAATGGATCCCAGGTAAATAGAGAATCCATAAATGGATCCTTGATGTATGACAGCAACAATGGAGAAAGATGGTTTGTTCAGAAAACTGTGCTGTCGTACAATTGAATAACCACATAGGAAGAAAATGAATCCCAAATTTGTACCATACAAAAATAAGAGTTCCAGATAGATACTTTTAGAAAACAAAGCAGGACTTGTTAAACAAAACTTACCAAAAACACAAACCTAAGAGAAAAGGTTGACTAAATGGAATATGTTAGAATCAAGAATTTATGTCCATTAAAAAAAAGTCAGAAAATGAAAATATAAACCGCAAACTGGTGTAGAAACTTAATCGATTTTGTATATTTGTATATTTTGTATATTGATCCAGCAAACTTTTGTAAGGTTATTATTTCTAATAATTTGTCAATAGATTTCAGAATTTTGCAAATAGACAATCACTGTATCTACAAATAATTATAGTTTTATTTTTTATTTCCAAAGACATTGTAGTATATAATAGAATGTTACATGTCAGGTGCAAGATGCAATAACTCTTCCTATCCCTTCAAAGGAATATCCCAGCCATAGGTCACTCTGTGGGAAGATTGAAAGAAATTGCTGCTATATAACTCTTCCCATGGCATTATAGTTTCTATCCTCAAGAGGTCATAGACTCCACTGTATTTGATAGACTCTGGGTCTAAGACTGGCTCAGGTCTGGAATCTGAGAGAGGGATTGTGATTTTTCAATAGCAGCTATCAGCCAAGAGAATTAACTGTTAAACTATGAAAAGCAATAAGAGTTTGGTAATTTTACTGAATAAAACACCAACACACTAACAATCAGCAATTTTCTTATATAACTTTTTTTATTTTTCAAGGTAACAGCAGTGTTTTTTTTAAAAAATTGCACACATGTCTATAAACCTAAAAATAGGTTTTCTCTATTTTTTTCAATAAAATATTTTAAAAGCTCCTAAATCTGAAAAATAAAAGGGGATAAGTAAAGACAAACTTAATGAGCACCATCCAGTATAGAAAATAAGGTTCAACTCATGTTTATGTATATCTGAATTTCTTCATGTTTATGTATGTTTATATGTTTATATATGTTTTATATATGTTTATATATATGTTTATGTATGTTTATATCAGATTTGGAGAGACTGCCACTTCTTCCCTAGGCTCTTCTGAAAATATGTTAATTTGTTACTCATTTTGCTTCTGAGGATATAAATTCAGATTTTAGTCCAATTAACAAATGGAAATGTAACCTCGTTATAAAACTTTGATAAGTAGATTCTGTTTGAGTAAAATTTATTTTTGTTTAATAGAAATCAAATCAGTTGTTGCCTCAGGCAATGGATGGGAATACTGACCTGGAAGGGGCAGGAGAGAATGTTTTGAATGATGGAACTATTCCATATCTTGACTAGAGTAGAGAGTATACAAATTATATATATATATATATATATATATATATATATATATAAAAGAGTAGAGAGTATACAAAATATATATATATATATATATATATATATATATATATATATATATACATACATACATACATACATATATATGTTTATCTATGTGCCAAAACTCATTAAAATGGACACACAAAATGGATACATTTTGTTATATGTAAATTATACATGAAAAAATTGTGATTAAAAATAATTGAATGCATAGTATGTGCCAAACTGGCATGTAATTCCTCAGTTCTAAATTTAGATATAGTTTGGAAAGTGACCTAGTAGAAGCTATTGACTTTCTGTAGTTTGGAGTATTACAAAATATGTGCATCTCTTTTTTACAGTAGCATTACTTTAGTGAAAATCTGAGTCTGTCTCAGGCTACCTTAATTTAGTTATGTGGCGTTCATATGGGCAGAACACTCTACTAAGTTTTGGGAGAAGGCATAAAAGACATAAAACCCATGTACCTGCCTTCAAAGAGTTGAAAATTTAGTGGAAGATTAAAAAGATTTAACAACCTTTAAAAAGCAGGAAATAAATGAGAACAAATTAACATAGCACAGCTACTATGCAGGTTCTGAAGTGAAGTAAACAGAAAAAGCAATCAGAGTGAGTTGGGGTTAATCAGAAGACGTGCCACAGTGACTTGTGTTTTCAGCCAGGTAGTAAAGGAGATGAGAGATAGATTGGGGGAGAAAAGGAGGGAGGTTGTTTTTGGACAGATGAGCACATTGAAAAGAAGTTTCTAGTGTAGAAAAGAAAGAGCTGTCCTTGCTGTATTCCGTTGGCTCCATTGAGGTCCATCACCTCAGTTCATCTCTAGCCCCATCAGGATTCCATCCACACCAGCTGCAGGAGCAAGGGAGGTTTGTGGCCCGCAAGGGATTTTGAGTCCTCTCACTATTCTGAAGCACAGCATTTCCATTATTATTTTCTTGTTACAGCTGAGTAAAAAGACATTTTACAAAACTTATTAGTTTAAAAAATCTATGGGAAAATAAAACAACACTAACAATTTCCAAAATATCTTAAAACATTTTTCTGAGTAGACGATGACTTCAGTCTAATCATAGGACAATTTACTGATATAATGCGTTGAATAATACACTGTGCCTTGTTTCTTTCCTTATCCCATCTGGAAACTTCCCAGTCTGAATTATTTTCAGATTTTCCCAGTGCTTCAGATAAATTCACTAGGATGCACAGTGCATCCAAATACTGAGTACAAACCCCACACTGGTTATAATCGCAGATTTGTCCACAGTACCTCTTCCCAATGTTGCTTTTCTCATCTGTCTTTTATTTAGATCTCTTTGGGTGCAAGGAATAGAGAGCTACTCAAGATTTCCAGAGAGAGGAGTGTTCATTGCACCTATGTGCCATAGTACAAAAGGCGTGTTTTAACTATTTAGCACACATTACATATGTATTTCGGTATATGTGCATATTATATTATAAATACACGTTGGTAATATTATATCAGTTAAGTGTAACCAGGAAACTGGTTCTGCTTCTCCGTCAACTGATGTGCTAGTGGAAACTCGAAAATGGATGTACTGTATTAGATGTCAGAGAATCAGCAGTGACCAAGATAGACATGGTCCTTGAGTTTACTGAATGCCACATCTTAAAGGCAAGATTGACAGTGAGGAAAGCATTATCCAGAGATACTGTAAAAGTGTACAGCAGCAAGTCCTAAAGAGTGTGGGGTATGTTTTCTCTGGGAAAGTAAGTTAAAGTAGTGGGCCGAGAATGAGTAAAAGTTAGTTTCAAAGTGATTGAAGATTATCTTAAGGGCGCTACAACTAGCTCCTGCAAACAGGTTTTTGTTTGTTTGTTTGTTTTGTTTTTTAGCTGTTTCAGAGGAGCAATGGAAAATCTCCAAGCACCCAAAACAAAAATTGATACCAGAAACTCCAGCTCCATTTTTATGAAACTTAATAGTAATTTTTAATAGAATTCTTAAATTTGAAGTTTACTATGGTAAACTCATTGATTCATTCATTCAGTAAATAGTTATTAAGCATCTCCTATGTGTCTAACATTACTGCAGGTGAAAGAAAGCAAGAGTGAACAGCCAGGAGGACCAGACATTCTAGGTCTGGTCTGTCCCATTGCCAGGGACTCTCCCAGTTACAGCCCTGAAGGTCCCACATTTTGAGAAAACCCTAGTCTCACACAAACCAGAACATTTGATCACCCTAAAATAGAATATACAGCTTCCCTGCCTTCATAGAACTTAAATTCCAGCTGAACGTACAGATTATAAACATACGCTTCTGTATGTGTGAGATGATGATAAATGCAATGCAGAAAAGTACAGCAAGGCAATGGAAAAGAGAATAGCAGGGGCTGAAATTTTGATGTGTTATTCAAATAAAGCCTCTCTAAGAAAGTGATATTTAAGCAGGAATGCAAATAAAATGAGGGATCCAGCTATGGAAGTATCTGGGGAAATTTTATAAAAAGAATGGAAAGGGCAAACTTTCTGAAGAAGCAGAAGGCTTAGTAAGCTGAAGACAGGTCAGTGAGGTTAGAAGTAAATGGAGGCCAGCTCAGTCCAAGCCTTGGTTGGATGTTAATTATATTCTCAGTGCGATAGGAAGCCATTGAAGGATCTGAATGAGGACTCTATCGTAAGCTAATGATATGCTGCTTTTAAAAGTCCAAATTTGGGGCTTCCCTGGTGGCGCAGTGGTTGAGAGACCGCCTGCCTATGCGGGGGACACGTGTTCGTGCCCCGGTCCGGGAAGATCCCACATGCCGCGCGCCTGGGCCGGTGAGCCATGGCCGTTGAGCCTGCGCGTCCGGAGCCTGTGCTCTGGAGCGGGAGAGACCACAGCAGTGAGAGGCCCGCATACAGCACAAAAAAAAAAAAAAAAGTTCAAATTTGTTCAAAGTAGTGCTTAAGAAACAAGTGTTTTCTTATTTCACCTCATCTTTATTTATATAAAAATTTTTTTGTGGTGTTTTAACTGAAAAATCAGGCCTTCATGACTTCTACTTCAAGTTTCCAATTTCTTCTTATCAGCATAATAGAATACTTTCTTATTTTTTGCCTTTTGATAAATATGCCATATAGAGTCAAATAACATTCTAAAAACAGGTGCACATAAAAAGCTGTGTGTGTGTTTATAGACACTGAATATGTTATAAAAGAGCAGTATTAGGCAATAAATAGTGATTACCTCAAGGAGAGAAATGAATAAAATGAGTAAAAGGATAATAGTGATTATTATAACAAAATCATACTTGATTTTATATACTTATATAATTTTCTACATCTTAATATTATAATATATTTATATTTTATATGGAACCTTTTTTTTTTTTGGTACGCGGGCCTCTCACTGTTGTGGCCTCTCCCGTTGCGGAGCACAGGCTCCCGATGGGCAGGCTCAGCGGGTTTTGTTTTGTTTTGTTTTTTTGTGGTACGCGGGCCTCTCACTGTTGTGGCCTCTCCCGTTGCGGAGCACAGGCTCCCGATGGGCAGGCTCAGCGGCCATAGCTCACGGGCCCAGGCACGCGGCATGTGGGATTTTCCCGGACCGGGGCACGAATACCGTGTCCCCTGCATCGGTAGGCGGACTCTCAACTACTGCGCCACCAGGGAAGCCCTATATGAAACCTTTTAAATGTGTTATCATCCTTGTCCTCATTCTTCTTTCTCACATCATAACAGATATACAAGACAGTATCAGCAAAGTGAAAAACCAAAAATAAAAAAAAAATCTACAGCTCTCCAAGATAAAAATCACCTAATAAAAATCAGTCTTTTCAAAATTGCCCATATAAATATACACATTTTACATAATTAAAAATCTAATTTGATATTATACATTTTTACTTAATATTTTAGTGTACTCATTTTTCAAATTTTATATATGATTTTTAAAATATGTGTTATTTGTGTGAGAAACATTGAAAATATTAATTTTATTAGGTGAGTTTGCTTTGGATATTGTTATTTGAATATTGTTTTACAATAACAAATATTATTTTGCAATAATTAAAAAAAAACCTTGAGCAATGTTTATTCTCTTGGTAAGATATAATTTAAATAAATAAATAAATGTCAATTTTATATTTAATATATAATTGCCATCTTTCATTCATCTTTATCAGTTGTGTCTGAGCCAATATCAGCATTGTCTGTCTGGAATGTGTCCTCCAAAACAGTTACTAAATGAAAGAATCCATGAATGAAAATAAACAGTGTACTTATCTGTATTTTTATATGAAAAGCAATTGAATTATCTCTTGAAAACTAAATGGAATTTCTTATATCTCTGACATTCTCCCCCAAGAATTTAACTTTATGGAACACTACTTTAAAAACACTGTAATATTTACTTATTTTGAGGCTTAATAGTTCTAAGTTGATATTATTCAGATAAATTAATATAAACAAAAATATCAACAACTATGTGATTGTATTATTGCATTGATGTTGATGGTATACAAATTCTTTGTGTCTGAGAATCTTAAAAAGTATTTATTACACAATATCACTAACTTTAAGATAAAAAAGATAATTTAATAAAATGTTTTTTAGAACCTTTTCCGTACACTTTATTTCCATGCATGAAAAAACTGCTTTTAATTTGCAACGCAAGAGATGTCTTTGATTAGACTGTAATTTGTATTCAACAGTGCCATTATAGACTTTGGCGGTAAGCATGGCTGTTTCTAAAACATTTGAAGGTTATAGAAATAAGTTTATTAAAGAAAAGCTTAAGAAAGTACTTCTATCATGGTTATTTTAAAACTGGAATAACTGAAGGCTGAAGGTATAACTCATTCAAATATATTGAACAGTTTTCCTCACGGAAGTGAATAGCTTTGTCCTTTAGAAAAGGCAGAGTACAAAAAAGAGTGGATTTCAATTTCAGAATGATGGACTTATGTTTTCTATTTATTCTGAGCTGTGTAATATTTGAGTTTGTTGAGCCCCCAACCTTGAAAAATTTGTAATAAGAAAAAATAAATCCAAAAATAATTTTTTTATCTCTGATGAATTAAGTGTAAACCAGAAGGTGAATAGAATGGATTTTTCCATTTCAAAATTCTATGTTCCCTACTCAGATTAAAAATTTCAGTTATAAACATGTTTCTTTACTAAAGATTTTAAAAGATTCTTTTATTACTTTTCTAAAATGTCACAAGTGCCCAATCAAATCCCCATGAGTGCACAATAGCACAGCATGTTAGTAGACATTTATATTCGTGATCCTGCATTCTTTATTTATAAGAAATACAAGCCACTTTTGGATAACAGTATTTTTTACTACACATATGGAAACACACACACTCATACACACACATTTTAAGTATTACATGGTTTTCGTTGTGGATGTATATTGTCTGACTTTACCTAAGCAGAAATGACCTCTAGGAATCAATAATAAGAAATATCTGTTTTTATACCATAAGAAAACCACATATTATAAAGAAATTTTGTTTTAGCCTTTTAATGTATACTATAAAACTTTACCTTATAAGTGCATCATTCCCAAATAATTTGCATATTTTGAGAATTTCTATAAAATTAATGATTCCATTGACTGAACACTTCAATGTGACATTTTTGAAAATAAGTTTTTCAGTGCACTAGTATAATTGCTAGGATAAATGGAGGGTTTAACACTTCTTAATTCCATTAAACTGAAAATTTGAGGGTTTTGTATAGTTATTAGGCAACAATGACATTTTTTTTCTTATATTGTCATCAAATTCCTCATATGGACTAATTAGGCTCATATTATTCTTGCAAAAATAACTGTGGGATAACAGAATATAGAATTCTACATTTGAGCCAGGATGTTCCAAACATTTGGATTCTTTTTTTTTTTTGAAAAAAAAAATGTCCTTCTGAATATAAGGGTAATAAAAGTCCATCCTAACAAAGAAACACACACCCACACAAACACACATTCACATTCACAGAGACAGTGAAGAGAGAAACAGAGAGATAATGGGAGACAGAGTATGAAAGGAAGAAGTAGACTCTCCATTTGCAGATGATATGGTGTGATATGTAAAAAGCCCTAAAGATTCCATCAAAAAACTAATAAATAAATTCAGTAAAGTTGCAGGATACAAAATCAGAAGTCAGTTGTATTACTATACATAAACAACAAACTATCAGAAAGAGATATTTTTTAAAATTCCCATTTACAACTGCATCTAATGGAATAAAATACCTAGGAATAAATTTAATTGAGGAGAGATTTGTGCACTGAAAACTATAATATAGTGATGAAAGAAACTGAGAAAAACATAACTAAATTAAAAGATATTCTGTGCTCATGGACTGAATGAATTAATATTGTTAAAATATACATACTCCCCAGATCAACGCAATCCCTATCAAAATTCCAATGCATACATGGTCAATTCATTCACAACAAAGGAGCCAAGACTATACAATGGGGAATTTATTCTCTCTTCAATAAATGGTGTTGGGGAAACTGGACAGCCAAAAGAATGAAACTGGATCCTCATTTTACACACTCACAAAAATCAACTCAAAATGGATTAAATACTTGAATTTAAGACCTGAAACTGTAAAACTCCTAGAAGAAAGCATAGTGGGTAAGCTCTTTGACATTGATCTTGCCAATAACTTATTGAATTTGACATCAAAAAGGAACAAAAGCAAAAATAAACAAGTAGGACGATATCAAATTAAAATTTCTGCACAACAAAGGAAGCCATCAACAAAATGACAAGGCAACCTATGGAAACATATTTGCAAATCATATATCTGATAAGGGGTTAATATTCCAAAAGATATAAGGAAGTCATACAACTTAATAGCAAAAAACAAGCAATCTGATTTAAAAAACTGTGTAGAGGAACTGAATAGACATTTTTCCTCAGAAGATATACAAATGGCCAACAGGTACATGAAAAGGTGTTCAGCATCACTAATCATCAAGAAAATGCAAATCAAAACCAAAATGAGGTATCACCTCACACCTGTTAGAATGACTATTAACAGAAAGACGAGAGAACAAGTGTTGGTGAGGATGTAGAAAAAAGGGAGCTCTCTTTGCATTGATGGGGGAAATATAGATTGGTGCAACTACTATGGAAATAGTATGGAGTGTCCTCAAAAAATGAAAATAGAACCACCATATAATCCAGCAATCCCTCTTCTGGGACTGTTTCCAAAGGAAATGAAAACAGGATCTTGAAGAGATACCTGCACTCTCACGTTCACTGCAACTTTATTCACAGTAGCCAAGATATGCAAACAACCTAATTGTGCATCAACAGATGAATGAATAAAGATGTGGTACATATGTGTAAATATAATAATATAATATAAATATACCCCATGAGATATATTCAGCCATGAGATATGTTGACTTAAAAAAAATGTACAACGTGAGAGTTGTGACTTAAGTTTTATTTGGGACAAAATGAGGACTGCAGCCCAGGAGACAGCATTTCAGATAGCTCTGAGAAACCGCTCCAAAGAGGTAGGAGGAAAGGTCAGTATATACGTGATTTTGGTGAAGGGAGAGTAACATGCAATCAAGCATGTAATTTTTTGCAGAAGGTTTCTGCTAGTCATGAGGAGCAGACACCATGAAGGATTTTAGTGCTTTTCTAGATATGAGGAGATACAAGAATTGGGCTCATAAAATCAGCTCCTGAAAATATCTAACTATCTGAAGACCTGTCCTGCCAGTTTTTCCCAGAGCACAGAGTGCCTCATTTCTGGTCTCCACCCTGAAGTCCTTTCAGGGGTGGTTGAAAGTCAACTGCTGCAGGAACACATGATTTAATCCTTGTAGAGGTAGATGGCAAGTGCCAATGTCAAGTGCCAATTTGTAGTTGTTAGATAGAAGGACATCCTGCTGTTTACCACAACCGAAATGGAACTTGAGAACATTATATAGGTTAGCTAAATCCGACAGAGAAAGACAAATACTGCATGATGTCACTTACATGTGGAATCTAAAAAAGCCAAATTTACAGATACAGATAGTAGAATGGTGGTTACCAGGGGCTGGAGGGTGGGAGAAAAGGGGAGATGTTGGTCAAAGAGCACAAACTTCCAGTTATTATATAAGTATGTTCTGAGGATCTGATGTGTGGCATAGTGATTATAGCTAATAATACTCTATTGTATACTTGAAAGTTGCTAAGAGAATAGACCTTAAGTATTCTCACCACATAAAGAAGTGGTAATTATGTGATAGGATGGAGGTGTTAGCTAACTCTATGGTGGTAATCATTTTGCATATATAGTGTATCATATCAACAAGTTATATACCTTAAACTTACAGAATCTTATTTGTCAGTTATAACTCTATAAAACTGAGAAAAGAAACTGTTTTTACTTATAGTGGTTATGTTGAAGGTTAAATGAGATAATGCATAAGAACATGCTTCACAAAATATAAAGACATTAAAAGTGTTAATATTATAATGGATCTCAACTTCCCATGATACTTTTATGGTTCTCTTTAAAAACAACATTTGGAACTGTTTTTCATGGAAACAAAATACCCATTTTTAGGGATATTCTGGAATAACAGCATGGTGGATATCACCATCATTCCTTCTGTTGATATACACTACTAATACAACTGGGGAGAGAATGTTGGATTGCTCAGTTAAGTGGGACACCAGGTCTTGCTGAATAGAATATGACTCCAGTCCCAAGATAGAATTACACAGTGAATACGCAAGTTAGAAGAATTCCACTTGTGTAAATGTAACAAGGTAGAATTTTAATGGAAGATCTTTGGCCTGGTGTATACACAGGTTGTTGGACTTACCCCAGATACCATGGCAACAAAGCATATAATGGGGTTTAGTGATTTGAAATAGATTATGTAGGAGCCACATTCTAATAATGACATTGAAATTTCTGTTAATTGTCAGGAATATATTCTTAAGATAGCTTACAACTATAATAGTCATTAAACAAACAAATGATTATATAGTATTAAATACCTTGTCTTAGTAGAACAGCTTGGTTAGAGATTTATAAATTAGTCTTGAGCTCTCACTTTAATACACAAGTTAAATCTCTGACCATTTAGACTCTAGTTGAAGTAATGATTTGGTTATTATACAGAATTCACTTGCCATATCAATCAGTCTACTTGATTAAAACTATATTTAACTTACTGTTTATTTTTGGTATCTTAAAGAGTCTAAAATATTGAAGTTCAAGGTATTCAATGTATTTGGAAAAAGAAAAAAGGATTTGGAATTTTTGAAAGAAATTAAAGCAGTTTCTTACCATAAGCATGAAATCCATTATCTATTTCAAAGAGAAAAACACACACACACACACACACACACACACACACACACACACACACATTCTGGCTTTAGATCATTTGGGCAATGCCTTAGGAGGGAAAAAACTCATTTATGTTTTGAGGACTAGTTATCTTGATGCTTCCTGGTAAAAACAACAACAGCACAAACCCCAAACTGACTTACAAAGCACAGATGGGATTTTCTCAGAATTCTAGTTCATATATAAAACAAATCCTTTTGCTTCACTCATCACTGTCCTTAAAGATTTTCAAAAACAGACAAATACGTTAATCGTTTTCAAAGGGAACATATGTTTGAAATGCAGTACATAATTTTGGTGATGCTGTTAACCATTAAGAATATCTTAAAATGGAATAGCATGCCATATTATTTTCACATCCTAGAAATCACTGATTAGTTCAATAACTATTAGAAATGAGAGCTATCTTGCATATTTAATTTTTTTTTGAATATCAAGAAATTAAAGTCAGAGTTTAAATAGCTCAGAAAATTTTATACATATAAATAGTAGCTACATTGGGATTAGGACCCATGTTTCTGACTAATGACCTAAGCAGATACTAATGTGCTATAAATAATTTCTGTTTATTCAATTGAGTTTTGTGATAATATACTAGTTACTGCCTTCATGAAATAAATAGAAGTGAATTATAAATGTCATTTGGAGTAGTGAAATGGATAAAAAGAAAAGGGAATAGAATAGGGCTAAGATGATACTTGAGTTAAAAGCCATATTTATTAGCTCTTTTTTACTTAGTAAAAGAGACTTGAGACATCTCATGGAAAGGAATCTCGCTGAGAAATTGCTGCAGATCCTGATAAGAGTGATGGTCAGTGGACCCAAAGAGAGAGACTTGGGGCTTCTTAGGCTTCACAACACTGATGTCAGAAAACACAAGAATTCTGATCATGAGTTTTAGGAGAAATGAAAGAATAAAGCAATTTGCAACTGAGAACAACACACAGTATTGTTCTCTCCAACTTTTAAGAAAATAGAGCCTGAAACTTCATATCTGAACATTTTCTGGATTTTAGAATCCAAGAATAACTAGATACCATCAAATGGGGCTGCATAAGACACTAGAATTTTGAGATCCACTCTATTTACACTTTAAATTTCAGGTTCTTTCAAACAAAATGATTTTCTGGAACTTCTGGAAAAATTTTATATCCTCAAACATATACAAACTGCATCGAAATAGAAAATTAGTAACTGATATTTTATCACATGCATATCCATATACTCACATTTAGGCTAAAGGAAACTAAAGCTACTTTTGTTTTTTTCCTCATGTTAGAACACTATTTAACATAAACTTCTTTCAAAAAATAAGTTTACAGGGCTTCCCTGGTGGCGCAGTGGTTGAGAGTCCGCCTGCTGATGCAGGGGACACGGGTTCGTGTCCCGGTCTGGGAGGATCCCATGTGCCGCAGAGTGGCTGGGCCCGTGAGCCATGGCCGCTGAGCCTGTGCGTCCGGAGCCTGTGCTCCACAACGGGAGAGGCCACAACAGTGAGAGGCCCACGTACCGCAAAAAAAAATAAAATAAAATAAGTTTACAAAAAATATATATCTCAGTAAAAATATATAACTACTTACCTTGAACAGTGTGTATGTTTAATAAATATTTAAGAGCATTTATGTGTTAATAGTTATGCCATACTTTATAGATAACTCTAAATAAGTCTGCATGCATTTCATTCAATGTGAATATTATGCATGTGTATATATCATAAATATATGTGTATGTGAATACATGGGCCATTAAGAGGGGAGAATGATCATCTGTCAGGTGTTGTTTAGAACCTGAGTAAGATGGCTGAAGTGTCCAGTGAATTTGGGAAAGTAGAGATTTTGACCTTCAAAATAGCAAAGCCAAATGAGGGGAATATGAAGAGTGAAGTTAGAGATGAAATATGGTTATATGTGCAATATGCCCTGAAAGGATGTATTTGGAAAATAGTGTGGTTGCTATTTTCTCATGAACAAGTGTTGCTTCTTAAGAGATCTTTTGTGTAGTCATTTTGACTTCTATTCCTAGTTGCGCTGGTCTTTTAAGAATGGTAGTGAAATTATAAACTCTTCGGCATTTTAAGGGTTATTTTGCTGTCCTATAGGAAACTATAAAGATACTGTTCCTTCACTGTAGATTTATGTTCCGTTTTACCAAAGTCATTACTCATTTTTTTTCTTTGTGACTTCATATACATCTACTTAATTATATGACATTAAATAGCTTCTAACTTTTACAGAGGTGAATCCATTGAGGTAGGTTTTGAAATCAGTATTTTGTCTATAGCTTAAAAATAAATTGGTTCATTGAGTTGATCTATTTGACTACTACTTGGCATTAAGCTTTGTCAGCATTCTGCAAGCTAGTGGGTTAATGATAACTAGCTAATGTAATAGATTGGTTGATGGGATTCTCAGTCACCCTTATCTGACTTATGGATATATGGCTTTGTTATCTGGAATTACAGTTAAGCATCTGACATAACTGTCATTTGATATAGAATATAAACACAGTAAAATATAATCTGTGAATACATATATATATATATATGTATATATATATTCAATGACACTGTTCATCCTTGGTAGGCATGTTTTCATCATTCATTTTTTGAAATACATTTCATTTGGCACCAAATCGCAAAGTGTGGGAAGAAAATAAAGGCATTCTAGCATACATGTTAATTCACTCAGCAACAAAGAAAAAGTATGCAAATCAACAATGTAATGCCACATTTTCCAGGAGGCACATGTCTTCAGTCATTTAAACCCATTAGAAGTACCCTAAACGTAATCTCATCTCATGCCTCATGCAATAGTTACAAGACATGGCAAAGATATATATCATATATTCAAATATTCCTTACTACATTCACAGTTAATGTTGAACATTAGATAGTGTTCGGAAACATATGACCTAGTGTTCAGACACAGGTCAACTTTCTACAGTACTCTCTATGTGATAATAATACCTCCTCCCTTAGTGGTCTTAGTGGATTAAACGTGTGACTAGGCCTATAAGGTTAGGATGATGTGTCTGAGTGGTATTATAAAAATTCTCATAAAATAATTGTACACAAAGGAACTTTGATTTTAAAAGTTAACAAACTATTAATCACAAGTTCTAAATGATTTTTTTTTCCATCTTTGAGGTCATCTTCAGTGCTGCTATTTGGAAGAAACACTTAAAGAGGCATCAAACACTTACTGTTTCTGTTATTCACACAGACCACATTCCTGCACATCTTTTCCAATCTCACAGCACTTGATCTTGTGTACTCTAGCCCTTGAAGTCCTCAGTTTCTGACTTTGAAACTCATATCTTCTTCAAGTCCCCTTCAATTAAAAAAATAAATAAAAAGCCTGCTCCATATGTGATTCTTAACACTCTCCTTGAGACATTCCTATCTCAAACACTTAGTTGTAGACAGCAGGCACTCTCACCTTATACTAGCCCCACACATCCAAGATAGTCAGCCTACCTCCACATAATTTCCCCACTAAATAGATAATATGAAAGTAAATAGGTAAAAAAGTAAAAGGAGATATTATTATACTTTTGGTGAGAAAAGGGAAAACAAGGTGAAGAGGCAGATAATAGAAAAGTAATACCCTATGAGAGGATAAAATATTTAATAGGGGAAAAATTGTCAAGCCATAGCTGGACAACTGTTCAAAGATTGTATTTCAGTCCAGTTATGTCACTGTAAACAGGAAGAGGCATCCACTATTATCCAGGAATCTAAGCTGCATTATCTTTCATTAATTCTATTAATATTGCACTTAACTTCCCTTTAGTGAAGTTTTATTTTGGTATTTTTTATTAGCTAGTGTATTAGGCTTATTCACCTTCACAAAGCTGTGGATCCTCCTACCACCAAGGCTCCTTCCCCACAATAAACACTGGTGAGGGATAAGGTCTGGCATATCGAAGGACTCACTATGACAGTGCTAAACTGTAGTTTCAGGATCCTTCTTTCTACAACTGCCTCTGTCATTGCAGAAAATGTTATCTCTTCCATTTTTTTTTTCTTACTTTCCATTAGGTAAGTACCAGACCAGACCATTTTTGTCTCTCAGTGTTTTCAGAGTAAAATTAGGACACAGGCTAAGGGACCTGTACCCAGATGATGACAGACATGGCCTTGCATTCTACCTCTTGAACTCTTCGTACTTCCAAGATTAGTGTGTAAACTTACAAGAAGGAAGGTCAGAGACTCTTCAATTAGGTTTTAAGCCTGGAATCCTAGTTTCCAGTGTCCAGTGCTGGACACTGAACGCAGTTGAGTAAAAGATAAAAATCACATAAGATATCAAATTTCACTGTGACATTCAGAGATTATAATTATTTTGGTAATTCTTTCAATAAATTGAAAGTAAAATATGTCTACAGTATAAACATAATAAGGAAAAAATAAATGTATTGAGTGTGGCTAAATTTACCAAGCAAATAACAACAATAAAAATGATCTAAGATGTTAATATTTGAATTTATTAAAGGCAAAAGGAGCAATGCATTTAATTCCTTCAACCTTTATAGAACTTAGAAACAATTTCTCAGCTGAGATAAGCTATAAAAATTCCATGCAGAGAGGAAATTTTAATGATGTTCATCTTTTTGAAAACAGCTTTAAAAAAAAACCAAATTCAAAAAAATTAATTTAACTATACTATAGTTTTCCCTTGTGCAAAGGATCTCAAAGTTCAGCAAACATCAGGACGACCTGAAAGGCTTGTTAAACCACAGATTCCTGGGCCCCTCCCCTAGAATTTCTGATTCATTAGCTCTGTGGTGGGGCTTGGGAATTTTTGTCTCTAACAAGTTTCTAGATGATAGTGATGTTACCAGTCCAGAAACTATGCTTTCCTCATTGCATTGTAACATCACCGGAAGCATCCAGAGGAAAGCATTTTAAGGATGAGGGTCCTGAAAAATATCTCTTGCATACAAGAGTTTCAGATATTTTAGAAATCACTGAGAAAATATAGTGACAGATTTTATTCAGTATAACTTAGTGAATGCTTCTCTTTGAAATACTATGTGGAAGTCTGTAAAAAATAATAACTTCATAGGAAAACTCATTCTGGAACGAGCCTGTCAAAGAAAGCCGAAGGTCCATCTGAAAGATTCAATGTCAGTGTTACTATTATCACAAGGAAACCAGCACATATATCCTACTTGTTCTTGTGGGGACTGGAAATAGTGTGATGATAAAGATTTAGAGCCCAAACCTCACTAATTTATGGGGAAAAATATATTATTAATGAGGTATTCCACTGATAAATTCACATAAATAATAAGTAGATAAAATTATATTCTTATGTAGACAAAGTTGTGAAAAATTTAATATATTTTTCAGTTTGAAAGCACTAACTGCAATAATAATATGTGAAGTTAAATGAAATACATTTATACATAATTTTCACTGCATTTCTCTCTTCATATACCTAAATAAATCACCTTTAGGGTCACAGTCTCTTTTACTTATTTCTTGAGGATTTTTTATTCTGGAATAGAAAACTTTGAAAATAAGATAAAAAGCAGTTTACTATATCTCACAATTATATGGATGATAGAAGGGAATTCATAACACTTTAAAGAATTATAGGAAATGTGCCAATAAACAAGTTGCAACTTTGTATGTATTTGAATGATTTCTAATAAAATCAAAATTACATTTTAAATATGATGTATTGTTCAAACTTTCATAACTAGTTGCTTTTCTTCATTTCTTACATTGTCTGCCAAATTATTGAGGGTAACCAAAAATTTTAGAGGACCAACAAAAGCAAAACTCTAAATTCAGATCTATCAAAATAATCATCTCTTTTTTTGTCACATCTTTATTAGTGTATAATTGCTTTACAATCGTGTGTTAGTTTATGCTTTATAACAAAGTGAATCAGCTATATGTATACATATATCCCCATAACTCCTCCCTCTTGCATCTCCCTCCCACCTTTCCTATCCCACCTCTCTAGGTGGACACAAAACACCGAGCTGATCTCTGTGTGCTATGTAGCTGCTTCCCACTAGCTATCTATTTTACATTTGGTAGTGTGTATATGTCCATGCCACTCTCTCACTTCATCCCAGCTTACCCTTCCCCCTCCCTGTGTCCTCAAGTCCATTCTGTACATCTGCGTCTTTATTCCTGTCCTGCCCCTAGGTTCATCAGAACATTTTTTTTTTTAAGATTCCATATATATGTGTTAGCATACAGTATTTGTTTTTCTCTTTCCAACTTACTTCACTCTGTATGACAGTTTCCAAGTTCATCCACCTCACTACGAATAACTCAATTTTGTTTCTTTTTATGGCTGAGTAATTTTCCATTGCATATATGTGCCACATCTTCTTTATCCATTCGTCTGTCAATGGACACTTGGGTTGCTTCCATTTCCTGGATGTTGTAAATAGAGCTGTAATGAACATTGTGGTACATGATTCTTTTTGAATTATGGTTTTCACAGGTATATGCCCAGTAGTGGGATTGCTGGGTCATATGGTAGTTCTATTTTTAGTTTTTTAAGGAACCTCCATACTGTTCTCCATAGTGGCTGTAACAACTTACATTCCCACCAGCAGTGCAAGAGGGTTCCCTTTTCTCCACACCCTCTCCAGCATTTATTGTTTGTAGATTTTGTGATGATGGCCATTCTGACTGGTGTGAGGTGATACCTCATTGTAGTTTTGATTTGCATTTCTCTAGTGATTACTGATGTTGAGCATCCTTTCGTGTGTTTGTTGGCAATCTGTATATCTTCTTTGGAGAAATGTCTATTTGGGTCTTCTGCCCAGTTTTGGATTGGGTTGTTTGTTTTTTTGATATTGAGCTCCATGAGCTGCTTATAAATTTTGGAAGTTAATCCTTTGTCAGTTGCTTAATTTGCAAATATTTACCCCCATTCTGAGGGTTGGCTTTTCATCTTGTTTATGGTTTCCTTTGCTGTACAAAAGCTTTAAAGTTTCATTAGGTCCCATTTGTTTATTCTTGTTTTTATTTCCATTTCTCTAGGAGGTGGGTCAAAAAGGATCTTGCTGTGATATATGTCATAGAGTGTTCTGCCTATGTTTTCCTCTAAGAGTTTTATAGTGTCTGGCCTTACATTGAGGTCTTTAATCCATTTTGAGCTTATTTTTGTGTATGGTGTTAGGGAGTGTTCTAATTTCATTCTTTTACACATAGCTTTCCAGTTTTCCCAGCACCACTTATTGAAGAGGCTGTCTTTTCTCCATTGTATATTTTTGCCTCCTTTATCAAATATAAGGTGACTATAGGTGCGTGGGTTTATCTCTGAGCTTTCTATCCTGTTCCATTGACCTATATGTCTGTTTTGGTGCAAGTACCATACTGTTTTGAATACTGTAGTTTTGTAGTATATTCTTAAGTCAGAGAGCCTGATTCCTCCAGCTCCGTTTTTCTTTCTCAAGATTGTTTTGGCTATTCAGGGTGTTTTGTGTTTCTATACAAAAAATAATCATCTCTTTTTATGTGATATTAGTATGCATACATACAAAGTTCCCTGAGAGGAGGATATTTATTATTTCCATTTTTATGTTTGCTAATAGTTCTTTATTAGCATCCAGCTATTTTAAAAAATAGCAAAATTCTTGACCTTAAGTAGATCTTAAGCAATTATCTTTCCATTTCTCTCTTCCCTTTATTGCAAAACTGAGTCAAAGAATTATATTTATTTTCCTCCACTTCCTTGCATTTTTCATTATTCCATTCACAATAATCAGGCTCTCATCACCCCTCCTCCATGGAAACTGTTCTTACCAGGTTCACAGCAACTTCACTAAGCCAGATCTGGTGGCTAATTCTAAGCCCTCAACTTACTGGATTTTCAGCTGTATTTGGCACTGTTCATCACTTCTTTCTTCCTATAATATTTACTTTACTTGGCCTATGGGACACCATTATACTCCTTCTTCCCAATGCCATACCCTTTGCTAGTTCCTTTTCTTCCCTAATGTTTATTCTGCCGACCTAACCATTTCCCTGAACTCAAAACTCATTTATCAAACTGTCTGCTTCTCTTCGTATCTATAATATGTAGCAGTGTCAAAAATGAATTTTGTCCAAAATAAAGGTTTTGATCTCTCCCTCCAAGCTCTAAAAGGTAGGCTATCAGAAAACAAGATCTTATTAAATGTCATGTATAAAGAACTGACAATGGAACCTGGAATATGGTATTCAAAGAATAAACACGAAAGCAAATAAAAACAAATGACAAACGGAAAGCAGAGACATGACAATTTAAATGCAGCAACAGGTGGGATTTGAAATAATGTGACATCTCCATAGATAGCATCGTATGATACGGAAGCAGGATTCAAAAGAAGGAAATGATTGTTAATTGTCTCAGAGACTTTTTCCAAAGATAAGATATACTTGGCTAAGAGTTTCAGGAATTCCTTGTGTAGAAACTTACAACATGGTTTTTAAAACTATTTAAATTATTTATCAGTATATATGTATATAACTCCATGGAATTTAAGCCATATTTTAAAGTTCATAAGGTCTTTGTGATAGAAACCTTTCAGATATTAGCGAAAACTATGAATAGTATGGACTCAACTGCAGGTACAATTCTGCTATCACTTGAAGCACACCGGGTAAGCGGCATCTCTTTCACAAGGCAGACTTTGCAAAGACTTATTCCAAAGTGTCCTTTTACATAACTAACACAACAGTGAGCTGGTTACACAACAATCTTCCCTCACAAGATATATATTCAGGTGGGCTACTTCAAATTCATATGGTAGATCTCTGCACATAAGGGTCTGTCACTGTATCTCCTTACAGACCTTTCATCTTCTGGACAAGATCATAGTAGAATAAAATGGAAAACACACATACATAACTATACATACATACAGCATTATGAAACTATGTAAAAAGTAAGATGCAGTTTAATCTAGACTTGCTACTGGATCTCTTCCAATTTCAATTCATCAGAGACTTAATCAGATATAGTTGCTTTACTGTAAGTATTCAGAAGAGTGTTTTAATTTTCTGAGCTATTAAATGAGATGGGTGAATGCAGAAAAAAAATAAGAAAAAGAAAAGAAAGGTAAAGGAAGCTGCTTGTATCTTTACTCACCTCTATTACAAATAAGAAATCATCACTCAGTTTGAAAATATTGCTCCTTATTAGCATTTTATGCTGCTCCCCCTCAAGGCCTGGGCTTGTGGGTAAGAAGCAACAGCTACTCCTAACTTCAATTTGGGAAGAAGCAGCTGCATCCTCTCTTTAGAGTGTACACAGCGCCCTGGAATCCGTGGTGGCAGCCGGGCATTGTGTTTCTCTGGCTATTATACTGTCTCTGCTGTTTCATGAGGCTTAGGGTACTAATTTCAGGATATAGAACGTTTAGCCTTTGCAGGCTTGAGACTGGTAGCCCTCCAGCTGATAGTAACGTGTTCTTGAGTTTGAATATGTCTTTCTGCATCAGCATCTCCAGTAAATAATTTCTTGCCATCTATTTTCCAACCACTGTATGCATTTGATAGAGTATGTGAAGCCACAGGATTATTGCAGTGACACACTGCACATCCTTGTCATTTTCTTGGCAGTTTTCCATTATAAAATACCACGCATATTTTGCACTTATTCTCCAAAATCATTTCAGTTTTGTAATTTTTGTCATCCTCAGCAAATGAATCCCACACATGCCTTTGTCTGTCATGTGAACCATGCAGAAATCTTGAATTATGTCACCTCTGTAAATGGAAATCTTGGAAGAAGGATTAAATGCTAGGGGTGATCAGTCAAAGAAAGTGGCAACTCATCTGGTTCAATGATTAAAGTCTGGACATGAAAATAAGAATTACTAGGTTCTATTTGTAGCTTTGCTATCAATTTGCTGTATGACTTTTAGCAAGACTTTTCACCAGGAATTAGTTTTCAGATATGGGCTAAAGCAAAAAATCATAGACCTTCAAAAGCTAAGAGAAGAAGTTGTTTTATTTCTTAGAAATATTACTCAGTTTATTAGTGGGTCCTTTTGGAGAGTTTGGGCAAATTTCAGCAAAATAAATGTTTTATGTAAGTTCATCTGGCAATCAAGACATTAGCTGAAGAAATTTGACATAGTATGTTAAATTCTCTCATACAGACAATTCAAATAGACAGGCTGACTCTCAGTTTCAGTTTAGACATTATTGTGTACAGTAAGAATCTCCAAAGAACTTTCATAAATCATTCAGAAAATTGAATGATATGATAAAATCAAAGAGAGGTCTTGGGCAAAAACAGATAATTTCATATTAGACTGATTTTTTTTCACAGATTCTCTACTTTCATGTCCCAGTTCAGACCGTGACACAGCTTTGTCCTTCTTCTTGTTAACATTTCACTGTCAGTTGTGGCCCAGTTGACAGTGGGAGTAACTCTGCCTCTGTATTCACATAAGCAAAGATTCTTCCCAGATTCCTTGTTTGTGATTGTTTGGGTTGTTGGTTTTTCAATCTTTTTAAAAAAGTTTAAATATTTTGTGGCATTTTCTTCACATTGCAAAAGCCACATGCTTAATGAATCAAAGTAGGGGCACACAGATATGTACAAAATATCAATAGAAAGTCTGAAGCTATTTCTTCATTATTCAATCTCATATGCGTCCCTCTGCCTTTTTCTCTATGTATAAGAAGCAGGTATGTGTATAAACAAAGACATTTTTTTTTCACAAAAATGGGATTATAAGGTAATAGATTAAGAGTGAACTTTGCTAGGGTGTATTATTCTGTGTTCTCTGGAGAAACAGACCAATATGGTATGTGTGTATACTTGTGTGTGTGTGTGTGTGTGTGTGTGTGTGTGTGTATGGAGAGAGAGAACAGAGGTTTATTTTAAGGAGTTGGTTCCCATGACTGTGGAGGCCAGCAAGTACAAAATTGGCAAGGTTGGCCAGCCAGCTGGAGACCCAGGGAAGAGTTGCCGTTGAGTCTGAAGGCAGTCAGCTGGCAAAATTCCCTCTTTCTCCAGGGAAGTCAATCTTCCTTCTCTTAAGGTCTTCAACTTATGAGATGGGGCTCACTCTGTGGAGAACAGTCTGGTAGTCTGCTTTCCTCAAAGTCTACGCATTTAAATGTTAATCTCATCTAGAATATACCCTCAGAGAAACATCAAGAATAATATTTGACCAAATGTGTGGGTGCCGTGGCCTAGCCAAGCTGACCCATAAAATTAACTATCACATAGTTTCTACTATATTCCAATTTGTGCTAAGCACTTTGTGTGAAATATTTCACTTAATGATCAAAACAACCCTATGACTTAGGCATTATTATCCTCGTTTCACTGACTAAGGAGGAAACTGAGGCACAGAGAAACTAATACTTTGCCCAATGATTGAGCTAGTACTTTTTAGAGCTGGGATACAAACTAAGACTCTGTGGCTCCAGAATCCGTGATTTTAATTACAACGTGCTACTGCTTCCACATATATTAGCCTGGATATCCTTGCATAACAATACATGCAGAGCTGACTCACTCTACTTAATAAGACTTCATGTTCCAAACTATGGAAGTTGATTGAGGTATGGAATACAAACAATGCCACTTTAGACATCATTTTCTCCCATGATTTAGTTTCATCTTGTATAGAATGAGGAAATTAAAAATAATGGCTACCTAAAGAACATTGGTATGATTAACCAAAAGACAATACATGCAAATTGCAAACCGAAACCTTAGGTAGAGTAAGTACCCTAACAATTTTGCTATTATGTTATTAGAGTATAGTCAGACATTCCTTTTTGATGGTCATTTTTGTTGTTATCAACTGCTTGCCATGACAAATATCCTGAACTAACAATTTTTATGTATTTGTTGGTAGTTTTCTTTCTATAGAGTAGGTTCACGGACAAGGGCAATTTACCATTTTGAAGTGTTCAATTTAATGATTTTTTAGAATATTCACAAGATTGTACAGTTGTCACCACTATCTAATTCTAGAATATTTTCATCACCCCCCCAAAGAAACCCCATATCCATTAGCAATCACTCCCCATTCCTCCTCTCACAGGGTCTGGCAACAGCTAATCTACTTTCTGTCTCTATAGACTCAGATTTGCCTTTATTAGACATTTCATAGAAATGGAATCATCCAGTACATGGCCTTTTGTGTCTGGCTTCTTTAACTTTACATAAGTTTTCAAGGTTCACCCATGGTGTAGCACATATCAGTGCTACACTTTTCCTTTTCACGGTTGAATAATATTCCACAGTTAGATAAACTAGTTTTGTTTATCTGTTTATCTGTTTATAACTTAATAGGCATTTGAATTGTTTACACATTTAGCTATTATGCATAGTGCTCCTATGAATATTCATGTCAGATTTCCTGTGAACATGTTTTAAATTCTCTTGGATATATACAAATAAGTGGAATTTTCATGTTGTTTTCTCAGTTGTAAAAATTCACACCCCCATCAGCAATTTGTGAGAATTCTTGTTTTCATTTTGTTTTACAGTATCATTGTCACAAAGGGAGCAATTTAATATCTTCCCAAACCTTTTTCTTAAAGAATATAATTAGTAGAGATAGAGATAAATATTTGTTAAAACAGAATAATGAATGCTTCACATATATTATCACATTTTATGTTCACAAAATCTCTGGGAGGTTTTATCAAACATTATTGTCAAATGGTTAATATTCATTATCCCAATTTTCAGATGAGAAAACTGAGACCCAGAAATAATTTATCCAATATCACTCAGCTAGTGAAAAATAAGGACTGTATTTGAGAAGAGGTATAACTAAACCATGTGTTCCAGATTGCTTTATTTATTTTAAGTGTAATTAGATAACTTGTCCAAAGCAACACAGCTTGTAAATGATAGAGGTAAGATTCAAATTGAGTGCTTTCTAATTCTAAAGTCTCTCTTGACTGTATATTTTGTGAATCTTCAAAGAAAACCTCTTTCTCCCTCCCTGCATAGAAATGGTGACCTAATTACCTGTTTATCCTTAAAGGAATGTGTAACATATAAGGTTAAACCTTTCACCATTTGGGAGAATGCTGTGTTAATTTCTGCTAAACCACTCCATTGCTAGTATTTACAGACCAGCACATTCTGCTATGTTGTTCTTGTTTGCCAGTGCTTATTGCAATGCTTTCTCAGTGTTTTTACATTTATTAATCTTACCTTTGTCATGCTTACCTGAATTAACATGCTGTGCTTTTGGATGATAGCTATGAATGGGAAGTTGTGAAAGAATACAGTTTGATTACAGCAATTTCATTTTGACAGCATTTCAACTCTGCTCTAAATACAATGACCTTGGTTATCACATGCTCTGTAATTTAAGCTGGAATATGGCATTTTCTTCTGAAGCCATTGAAAACATTATTGACTAATATTTTTGTTTCAGTTGTCAAAAAATCTCCCAGAAACCATTGGCATTCTCCTACATTATATTTGTGTCTTTATTTTTAGATAAAATAGAAAACTATAAAGAATCGTGTCTTGCTGTTCCTAGTTCTAAAGAGGGCATCACCTCTATCTGCTTCCTTACACCATGTTTCCTGTGAGATGCAAAGTTACTGGCCTGTTCTTTAGATCCATCATGTATTGGGAGATACTCCCATTTCATTTGGGGGCAAAAATGCTGAGTCTGGAAGCAGTAATCAGTCTTCACTCGTGCTGTCTGGCTGTGTTGGTCTTCTTTGCCTCAGACATGGTAGTTGAACCTTAGGAAATACTTACCTTCTGAGGGCCTGTTCAATTCTCCTTGTGCTCTGTTCTTATCAGTACTTTTCCTTTTGAGGTTGGAACTGATGGAGAGGTAAGGCTAGTCCCTATTTTTTGGCAATTCAAGGAAGAAAGATTTGGATGTCATGTTAGTCTGAAGTCCCTGTCTCACTCTCAAATTCATTTTAGCAGGGAATTCTGCAAAGTATGGAATGAGCATTACATAAAACCCTATCCCTCTAATAGACTCCCAGTCAATCTACTTTGATGACTAATCCATGCAAATTAGGAAAGAAATAAAGCATCAAACACAAAAAATGTGGGAATTTTTAATTACCCATGTTTCTGCTTTCTTTCACTATGCTAAATAATTACATGTATATTAAGCTAGATAAATCACAATGTAGTTCTTTGTTCAGTATTATTTTGCATAAGCAATATTAAAGAGTTTAACAATATAAAATCTGTTCTAAAAATTAACTGTACTATTTAAAAACGTGTATCTAAGGAATCTAGTTATTTTGGCAAAAATCTAATCGAAATCTGTGCCAACAGCTTTACTTGTCATTTTGGATGTGGCTTTTTCTAGAATGAAATATGAAGTAGCTGATCCCAGGGAAAAGTCATAAATCCACAGTTTAATAATGAAACTAATGAATTACATATTATTAGATATGTTCAAGGGGGCAAATGCTATTTACTGTTTCCTGTGTTAAGGAAATATTTCAAGAAGGAAGGCCTGAGAAAAGCTTTTAGCTGCTTAGTTTGCCATTCTACCTCCTCCTCAGAGACTTGATTTGCAATCAACAGTTATGTAAAATTTTTTATCAGATTAGACTTTCAGAACTAAATTTTCCTTAATGTATGCAACCATTACCTCAGTGAAACCAACAAAATGTCAGAGAGAGGGACAGGTACAGTAATTAGCAAAATGGTGGGGATCTGCAAGCAATCCAAATTGAGAAAGCTTTGGTTTTTCCTAAAGTTGTAATTTCCTAGAGGAAAAGCAGAAAAGAAAACTCCAATGGATGATGTGATTTACATATCACCTAACTTAAACATTCCTGACAACTAACAATTTGTGTTTTATTAAATAATGATGATTTTAGCTACACTTTATGTTAAAATGAAATGTGATATCATTTCCAGTTCATTTGCTGTGGGTATTATAATTATAGGAAGTCTCTAATCTTTTTTTATTAAAAGAATCTTCTTTTACAGGTTTAATTTTATTTCATAACATGTACTCTAGTGAAGTGACAATATATTTGCGATCAATATTATGACTTTTATTGTGCTAAATCTCTAATACATTGCATTTATTTACTCAGAAGCAAGGCCAGCAGAACCTGGAATGTATACATTCTGTTATATTTTATTGGCCACAAAGTTCGTTCGGATTTCTCATAACATCTCACGGAAAAACCCGCATGAACTTTTTGTCCAACCCAAATAAAATGTTTATTGATTTTAAAGTTCTGTAAGTAAGATTGCTTTGTATGTAAGTATTGTAAGCATGTCTAATTATAAAATATATATCCAAAATAGTAAGTGCATGTGCTATTTAAATAAACCTTTTTCTCGCTAAGGATTCTTTTCATATTTGGGAGGATATTACCTTGATCAAATTCATTTGCACCACAAAATGCAAGTTCCTCCTCCTAAATTTGTCTTTTATTTTTTTCCTTCGAGTTTAAGGACTCATAATTAAGAGAAAAATGTATAGGGAGAAACAAAATTGTGTTTAATCTTTGATCATTGGGACTCTCATTGCCAATGTACAATATACTGTATGGGTCTTAAAAATAGCCATTTTTTTTCCTTTGGAAAATTTAAAACATTTTAGACTTATCTTTTAATGATTTACGTGTTTCTAGTCTCCTTCTACCTACCCGGTGACAGTATGGTGCCAATATTTTCTAAAATATTAGACTGAAATTTGCACTGTTTTTCTTTATAAGTGTTTCAAACTATACTCCAACAACAAAATACACGCTAACTGGGAAAATTTTTGAGTACACGTTTCCCACCAAAGATTTAGTGAATAAATTAATATCTTGTATTTCCACATGGTTGTTTTTAATGAGTGACTTCTTTAACACAAAGGAATTAGTTACAATGTCAGATTTGTGGAAAAGAAGAAATGTATTGGACAGCAAAACCTCCCCTCAAGTTGCAGCTTATAATTGCACATAATAATATTAACAGTAACTTTTTTTTTTTTTTTTTTGCCGTACACGGGCCTCTCACTGTTGTGGCCTCTCCCCTTGCGGAGCACAGGCTCCGGACGTGCAGGCTCAGTGGCCATGGCTCACGGGCCTAGCCGCTCCGCGGCATGTGGGATCTTCCCGGACCGGGGCACGAACCCGTGTCCCCTGCATCGGCAGGTGGACTCTCAACCACTGCGCCACCAGGGAAGCCCACAATAACTTATTTTAATTAGACACAACATAATTTTTATTCTTTATAAGCATTTATACATATTATCTCAATTAATCTTCACAAAAATTCAATGTAATAGATTTTATTATTAGTCTCCACTTATTGATGAGAAAATAGAACACTGAAGAGTTGTGTTCTAGCTCTCTAGCCAAAGAGCTAAAACACCAGACAGAAAAACCTAGTTTCTGGCACTTCCTGGGCCTAATAGTGGTAACTCCTCTGCTTTCCCATTATTATTTACTGCATTGTTATGTCATGATGTTCCGCTTCAGAAAATATGAATTTGTCCTAATTGCTTTATGCAGCTAAAAAGTTTTTATTTAAGCAATATTCAAATATCCAGATCACATTTCCACAGGGTCTAGAATAAATTCCATATACTCTTGATCCGTATAACAAACCCCAGTTACTTATCATCTCCCAAAATATTGGAGTTGCCATACCATAGCATATTGATCTAATAGCATAAAAATTAGGTGATATATCTCAAAGAGTACAGATAAACAGTGCCCTTGAAACTCTGACCTTTTATGTTTTTAACATATCATGAGAATAAAAACTATTTCATGTGCTTTACTTAAAATTTTTGTAGTATGGCTTGGCTCTCAAAATAACAATCCGGTTGATCTGTTGCCATGACCCCAATCATTTTAATCAAAATTTCTTCTCACAGTACCTCTAGGTTATTAGTGAATTTGAATATTTAATAAAATTAATTTACATAAACTGTTCTTACAGAGGGAACAATGATACAATATATTTTCATGGAGTGATAGTCATTTCTTTTTTGTTATTATATTCAAGCAAAAAGATGATTTGCAAAAAGATCATTGATAATATAGGTAATTATCCATCATAAACTTACCTTTGCACTGAAGTCATTTACATACGAAGCTAAAAGTTTTAAGATTTTACCACTGAGAGATATAGATACATAGATAAACAGCAAACCCATACCTTACTGTCTTTAATGTCAAACTTAATAAAAATTGGTGGGAGAGAACAAGTCAGCGCGTGAAAAAGGTAAGAAAAATTGTATTTGATAGAAGGTAGTACCAACCCCACTTTAAGTAGACACCCCTGCTTGAAGACACATAAGTTTTCCTTGACCATCCTTTCACTAATTAATTTAAAAATATTCCTTGTGTTCCTGTGTTGTGCTACTATATTTTATCTCCAATAATTGACTCTCTCTTTACCTTCATGGTAACATGGATATTGCTAATATCTGTAAAATAAGTAAAACAGGCTGAGATGTTTATTACTAAGTACATTTATCAAATTGCAGCTTTTGTTTTACATTTTATAATGTGTAAAGATTAATTTACAAGCACAGACAAGTAAAAAATAAATACATATCCTACAATGTTGATTAGCTTAGGGAAAACAGAGTTTCTAATATAAGTCCTGAATTTGCCGTAGGTTTTCTTGTCCCAATACATACCTACATACACTTCTGGATACTGGTCTTGGGAAAATGGTAGCTATACCCTCAGTTCTCCAGAAAATATCCAAATACTATGTAGCAGTAATTTAATAATCTTTGGTGAATAAATATTGTGTACACCAAACTATACAAAGTGCCATAAGATTATGAGACATGAGTTCTTGAAGCACAGACACATTGAGGACACAAGGCATATTGACAGTTATAAAATAATAATCAGCAGTACATAATCAAGTGTGAAAGCAAGGAAGACATTGGGAATGGGGAAAAGAATATTAAACTTTCTACAGTGTGTGTTAAAATCCCTCACAATGAAGAAATACTCCAACTAACTCACCAAGAGTGCCTTCATTGAGAAGCGCTGTTGTGAGCATTTAGTGTTTAGTGCTGAATAATTATTGTTAGGTCAGTGACAATAGGAAGTCAATATCTGTTGTGTTTTGATTTTATAAAAGTTTCCTGATATTGTCTGAAATAATATTCAGAACCATTTTGAAGAATGAACACTTGAGAGGGCTTTTAAATGCAGAAGACCATGCAGCCAAGTTAGAAAAAAGAATATAACTCTAATAATTTTCCACCACCTTGAGAGGTATCATACAACAAACTACATCATTTCCAAAACTCCTTCCAAATGAAACTCATTCCAAATGAGCTGGGTCTTATGAAAAAGATATTCAAAGACCAAGTAAGTTTCTGATGTTCTGTGTTTCACAGAAATAAACAGTTTATATCTCAACAGCTTTAATATACTAATGTTCTTTGTAATTCTCAAAAATAGAAATAATTACATAATATTTCTCAGTATTGTGGAAGTGCTTTTCTTCAAAAGGTATTTTCAGAAATGGGGCTATAAAGGATGCTTCTACCCACATATATGAAAGTCACATCTTCAAACCATTGGTTAGAAAATCAGGCTTGATATAATTTGCCTTTTCATTTTTTCTCTATAAACATTGCCAGCAAAGAGTGAGTTTAATTATCCATATGCAATTAAGCACTTAAGGGATTAATTATTAGTTGGCATTTGTAACACTGAAAGATGAAAATCACTGTTTAAGAATTATCATTATTAATATGAACAGATGCAAGGGATGAAAGCATCATTTATGCATGCTTATGGCACACCCATCAACTCTTAACTTACACTTGATTATGAAGATGGATAAATATACTGTTGGCTTTATCATGAGTGTAAAATCTGTTAGGGGCCTATTCAGAGACATGGTTGCTCTTTGAGCCAACATGAACACCAATTTCTAAATATTAACCCAATTATTCTTAAGAAAAATTATGCCAAAACTTATATTCAGTAATGTCTATTTGCAGTTATACAACAAAGGAGGTGTTTTCTAAAAGCATATTTAAATGACTTGAGTAAATTTTGCCATAATTTTCAAAAGATACCTATAATTGTCTTCCAATATTAATGAAAAGTAAGACTACAAAATTAACTATCAAACAGTAAGTAATACTTATTTAAAAGAAATAAGAATAGAAATTGAGTCACACTTTTCTACAACATTTAATAGTATACAATACACCATAGTGCAAAGTTATCACTTAATTTAAACTCTGTAATGTTAAATTTTAATATTTACTATAATTTTCATAACTTTATGCCCTTTATTTTTTACATTAAAAGGTGTTTGTTTAATGGAAGGAAAAACCTATATCTTCATTTCTTATCTTTAGCATGTTGATTTAATAAAATAAGGATATTTTGTTCTATTGTCCATTGAGGTAAAGCCAAAACTCATTGATGGCAATAAAATCCACATAAGCTTTTCACTAATGCTTTCATTTTAACCTGAGATAGCACATCGAAACTTACAATTTGATAAGTGATGTCCCTACACAATATCATAGCATGTAATAAAGAAATAATATGGAGCTTACAGAGCCATTTATATCAACTTCTTAAATGACAGAAACCTGTTATCTTAGTTCTGCAGGCTATCAATCCAAATATAAAATACAAAGATATGGTTTTGTTTAGAGCATTTTTGATGCTTGGTAAAGCTTTATACTGACATTTTTCATTAAAACAGTATGTAGGTTGCCATAGTTATAAGAAAATTGTGTTTCAGTTTACAGCCCCTGTTTTCATAAACTTATGAGCCTGAACAGTGTTCAGAATAAAGCATTAAGTACTTATTTTCAGGATAACATTTAACATTAAATTAACATGAAAGTCAAGACTTAAGCATGCAAACAATAATGCAAAGAAGGCTGCAAAATTTTGATAGTCTAGATGGAAACAATTTTCTGAATACATTTGGGGTCTCAGTATAACAGGTTTTCTTCTTTTAAAACAATTCCATCAAGATTTCTATATTTTAACTACAACTCTATTAAGATTTGTAGAAATGATGAATAAATCCCATTGTAACAAACTAAAGCATCTTATTTCTCTTTCTTAGGGATTTTTAAACTTAATGGAGGCATATAATTTGTTCAAATATAGGATACTTTATCTTTTTACCATTTATTTTTTGTCTCAACTTGCAACAGCAATGATGATCTTATCTTGCACCTAACCACAGAATATTTACTTGACGTTTTCTTAGAAAACAAGCAGGTGTTAAATGGAAATGTTTTTGTGCATTTAACTAAATAAAATCTATGCTAAAAATATCCAGAGTTTAAAAATTCACATTTTGTTTGTTGCTACAAATCACTCAGCTTCTAAGTATTGTTTCAAAAATTGTTCCTAAGCAATCTCATTGGCAATTTTGAAAGATTGTAAGCATTTTGAAAGATTTGAAAGCATTGAAAGATTTGAAAGCATTGTATTGAAAGATTTGAAAGCCTTGTATTCTGGGAAAGAACTCTTCACATAATTGTAGGCAAGTTTAAAGTTAGCATCCAGACGTTCTTCTCTTAGCCCAGGCATTATGTGTTGAAATCAAGGCTTTAGAAGTGGAACAGTCATTAGCAATGATAAGACCAGGGATATGGGAGTAGATGACTGAAATGGAGTGGAAATGGAGTTCAGTTGTCTTCTACAATTGAACAGGTAGAAGACAGAGATATTTAAATCAAGAATGAAAACAAGAATATTACAGGACAAAAGAACTGTGAGCCAGCCATTATAATATTTAATTGATTAAGAATAATGACCAGGAAAGTGGAAGTTCAAGGAGAAGCATCTGGAGCAATAATGTGCAGCTCCAAGTTGCCGGATATTTCAGGGAGAAGGATGAAACAATAATGCGCAAGTGATAATGAAAAGTTAATCAAGAGCCTAGTTCACCTCTTTAGTACACGTATGGTAAGAGGGACAAAATAGTACCTTCATCCAACATCCAGGCCATAATTTTTGCACAAAGCTTAAGCTAGTTCTGAAAAGATGAGTGTTTCATGGACTTTGGTAATGACAGATTTTTAGTTCAAGTGAATGTCAAAAAAGAGTTTGTGTTGCTAGGGTTAGGAAGTGTTCGACACTTTCTTAAAAAAGAGTTAGTCAGTCACACCCTCCCAGTAAGTCTCCTTACTGGGACTGCTGTTTCAGGCAGCCTATACTGTTGAGGAGATGATGATAGGAAGTGCTGGGGGCCCTTCAATTCTGCTATGGGCCATGCTGAGAGCAAGAAAGAACATTTTAATTAGAATTATCTAGTTAATCTCAGTGATCTGGAATTATTAATTGATGTGCTTCATGTGGCTGAATTTTCACTAAATGTCATGAAAACCAGATTCACTATTTGAATGTGAAAATGTCTTGCCCTTTAGTTTAGGAAATCATCTTGCACCATCCTTCTGATAACTCCTGTCCCCCCTCTCCCAGTTTTCTGTTTCTGGAAGTTTGGATGTTGATCCCAGATTGATGGCCTAAATTTGTCCTATCTTTCTTCTTACTTTTTCTCTTCTTTGTCTTTTCACTATACTCATTGAAGAAATCCTCAAGTTTATCTCCAAATGAATGTTCTACTATACTTACAAGTATATTTTTTCTTTATGGAATGCCCCTCTTTTAAAGCATCTTGTGCTTATTTTATGGATTTAGTAAACTTTCTGATCTTTCTGAGGATATTAACCATATTGATTTGTTTTCTTCCAGTCTCTCTTTATTGCATGTTTTTGCTAAATTGCTTTTTCAAGTTTCTTGGTTTCGGTTTCTCTCATTCTTGCAAAATTCTTTCCTCAAAGCTATGTGAGTGATCACAGTTGTCTCTACATAATTGAGAATGAGGCTTTAAAGATAGCTTGGTATCTCTATTTTAAGTGAAAAATCAGATAAGAACTCACCCATTTTATGAGAATAACCCCCACACATCACAACAGGTATTTTCTGTGGACTTCTGTGTTATATTCAGAGAAGAATAGCCTATTCTCCTGAGGGAAAAGATAGAAGAATTATGCCTGTGTGCTTTTTGTCTCAGAGCTAACCTACACAATGAGCTTGAGGGTCTTATTGTTAATAGTATACTTTTCTCTAATTGCCCTTGTTTTCAGTATAAGACCTCTGCCTGCTGTTACTGTGTCTGAAGGTCCTTAATTTTGTCCCATAGAATAAATTTCTTACTTGTTTCTTAGGGAGATGTAACTACCTGGTTAAGTGTTTTCTCTGATATGAGGAGAGTGTACTGGCCTCGAGCCTCTTCTTATTTGACGGTTAGTATTCTTATGATTTTAGTCCCATATCTTACTCTCTTCAGAATTTTCTCTAGCCAATTCGGGATCTGTCCATGGTGCTGAAAAATACGTTGCCTCTTTATAAAGTAGAAAGACAAATTTCACCTTTCAGTTTGAAGATAATATCTAAACACCTACCCATCCACTTTCCATACTCCAAAAACTTGTTTATGTCACTCAGTCTTATCCTCTCCCTTTTTCCTTGACATTCTTATTCTTTTATGACCAATTTAATGATACTGCCAGAAGTAGCAAAAATGGGTATCTTCACACAATATGCTATGCTTAGTTTATGTTATATTTTATTCTTCTGATTATTTTTATTTCTTGATTTAAAATTTTTTTTGAGTTTTAAGTTAAGTTGCAGCATTCTCTACTAACTAAATTCTTTTAAGTAAAGCTGAATTCAAGTAAGATCAAATTGAAATTAATATTACAGCTGCATGCCATATTATTTATACACTATTTTAATGTGAAGTCCTGTATAGTGGGCCATGTTAAATGTAATTACAAATATGTAATTTCTCTTGAATGCATATCACAGTTGAATTGACATAGTGATTGTCATTTAGGGTTAACACTGATGTGGAAAACACACAGTGAGACCTATATTATAGAGAACAGGCTTATGCCACACATTTTTTTCACAAAAAACAGACATGACATTTATCATTACATAGATTTTAAGAAAGCAATATGAAAACATAGGACACTCTCATTTTAGATTCCTTATGTGCAGATGCAGAATAAAATTTTACATAAATTTTATGTGTTAGATGCAACTTTATTTTCCTTTATGAGGATCTACATCTGATGCTGTATCATAGTGGAAAGATACTCTCATGTAAAAGTCCTGCACCTTCGTTAAAGTCCCTCTGGTTCACTTTAGACCACAATTTACAATAAGCTTTCAGGACATGGTCAAAATCTTAGGCAATGAAAGTAGACTAGAGGTTATGATTTTATAATATACTGGTACAGTTTTCTGTGGCCTTATAAAAGTAAGCTGCAAACATCTGGTAAAAAATAGCCATCTCACCCCCATACATTTGAGAAATTCTGCAATATTCTGCTATATAGTAGCCAGACAATAAGAATAAATCACTTGTTCATTAAAACATGAACAATGAAAATGTCATTTTGCCTCTAAGAAGATGTTGCAAAAAGAATTATCCCATAAAATACATTTTCTTAAGATATAAACAAGAATTGTTTTCTTTTAAAATATTTAGTACAGTTGAAAAATAACATGCACATAAAAACAACTTGTCTGGTCAAGTTGTAGTACTAATACTAAGAATCAAAATGAATGGGGATAAAATAATAATAGTAAACAGTTAGAAGTTGACTCTAAAACTTTTTGCCAGGTACTATTCTAAAACATTTACGTTACATTAACTCAAGTAATCTCAATAATAGCATAATGAAGTAAGTTTGATTTTTATAAACATTTGCAGTAAAGAAGCTGCACAAGAGAGCTTGTTATTTTCCCAAGGCCACATGCCAGATATTGCAGAAATCAAAATGTAAACATCTAGTTCCAGAGTCTGTGTTCTTAAGCATATGTGATATTAGTTCAGTAACAAGCACTTTAGGATTTCATTGTAAATAGGTGTGTAGGATATGTAGTGACTGGGATGACAAGGCAGGATTTAATGAAGAGGTAATTCTTTATTTGAAAACATAAGTAGGAATGGATTTAAGAATATAGTACATGGGGGCTTCCCTGGTGGCACAGTGGTTGAGAGTCCGCTTGCCGATGCAGGGGACACGGGTTCGTGCCCCGGTCCGGGAAGATCCCACATGCCGCGGAGCGGCTGGGCCCGTGAGCCATGGCCGCTGAGCCTGCGCGTCCAGAGCCTGTGCTCCGCAACGGGAGAGGCCACAACAGTGAGAGGCCTGCATACCGCAAAAAAAAAAAAAGAATATAGTACATGAATCAATAAAGATAAATCCACTGATGCAGTAGAGTGGTGCTTATACTTTAGTGTGCTAAAATCACCTGGAATTAACATTAAAAATTACAGATCCTGAGCTCTTGAATTTTGAATTTTGTTTTGTTTTGTTTTGTTGTTTTAAGATCTTAGATATACCAGGGAATTCTCGTTTTTGACAAGTTCTCTAGGTTATTTTGATACTCATATTCTATGAAGGACATTATGAGAAAGAATACATGTAGTAGTATTTTGAACTCAAATTGAATTCTTATTCCAAGGAAATGAGGTAGAGGGGATCAGGGCAAACATAACACAATTTATCACACTGGCAATTTACATCTACATAGAAAATAATGCCAAATACAATGGAAATTAGTTCCTATTTCATAGAATTTTGCATTTATTTGAATGTTTATGCAATGATGTTTAAGGATCTCCATATACTTAGTATATAATATTATCTTACCAAATCTATTCTCGTTTCTAACCCAGTTTTGCCAGTTTATTCCAACTCTCCAAAATGAATCTAGGTTCTTATCATGGACCCATATTCTAGCATTTCTGTCAAGGGTGTTTGACTTTAAGTACAAGGATATGGTTTAGTAATTAAAGTTGATTCTCTTCTATTATGGAAAGAGCATTTATCTCCCCTTAGTGTTTTCCGAGATCTCTTAGTGACACCTTAAATCATTCAGTGAGATCACATGGACCCCTGGCATTATGAACCAATTATTTCTACTTTGTAATATAATTTAAAAGTTTGATTTCATAAGTATATTTTTCCTGGAATATTATAATTAGGTCAAAAAATACAGTCTTGTGATGTTGCTTTTAAAATTTAAGATCATATTTTGATTAACAGTGGTAATAATTGCAAGCTGTGAGAAAAGAAATTCAAATTTTATCCAAGTCATTGTGTCCTGCTCTGATTCGCTCGGCAGGATTAGTTTCCATCTTCTTCTGCCTGGGAATTTAGAAATTGTGTCTGCCATGCCAGTTATCATATTGCACTGTGATATTTTTGTTTAGTGTCCACCCCACACAAGACTATATGCTCTCCAGGGCAAGAGCATGTCCTATTCCATTCATATGTTCATTTATTCAGTCAGTCACTCAGACACTCACTCATCCATTCAATCAAAATGTGTTTAAGAATATTCACCAGAAATAACCTACAAAATATAAAATATAATAGAAACACAAAATGAGGGCAAATTTTAAAAGGTGATGTTGAATGTCCTAAAAATGTAAACTCTAGTAAACTGAAGAGTTAATCTTTTCTTCTATTTGTTCTGATGATGAGCACTTTGCATAGTACCTAGCAAAAGCTCAATAAAGATTTAATTAAATAATTAGATGTTCCACTATAACCCCAGAATAAATGATTCTTTTAAAACATGGATTTCAGAAAGGTTCTTCGAATTCATACAAAGGAAAAAGTTATCTGTGGTATGAAATTAAAAGCATCACCTAAATACGTTCCAAATTTTATTTGTAGTTGTGGATATTAAAAATGAGAAATGGTCATTACCAAACCTGGCTTTGCATAAAAATAATCTGGGGAGGGTTTTAATAATGCTCCAACTATAAACACTGCATCAGATTCTCAAGTCATTGAGCACAAAGCACAGGAAACACTGGCAGTTCAGATGAATAAGCAATTATATACACTATAAAATTTGTTTCAATATTTTCCTCAATACATCATATATTTTGGTTGCTTAAAATTTCAAATAATGCTTAAAATAAATTCAATATTACACATATTTCAAGATGTCAGTTTTTGAAAATAGGTTAATATTGTTTTATTCTTTAAATTTTACATTCTCCAAGACCATCAAAAATACAGTGTAGATAAACAAATCTGTATGAGGAATGACAATTGGCAAATACCATTCAATAGCACTTTTATATTGTCTTCACATATTCTTAAGCTGTACCTACCCACATTCAGGAATGAGTTTCCAGAACATTTATGTTACAGATGTTCTAAGATTGCAAGTTATGCACCATTACTTTCTTTGGTCTTCTCTAGTGTCTCCTGGTAAGCTTGAAAATACAAACTCAACCCAAATATATGAGTTGTCAAAGTGGCATACCCCACAGTTGTGCTATATTCTATATTTTATATTATGCAATTTAGGACGTAATTTGTGTTTAGAAAAAACCTAGAATATCAGTACAGATAGGCAGGTTATTCTGCTATAGCAAATAACCCTAACACCTCAGTAGTTTCAAAATCAAATCTTTAGTTCTTCTTTATATTCTAATCCTTGAATTGCTGAGATCCAGGGACTGCTCTGAGTCTTCCTCATTAGTTACAACAGGCAGAGACTGCTGGAGCAGCTATGATCAGGAATGTGGTCAGGTATTCTGATGGAGGGGAAAAAACCAAAACAAAACATGAAAAAAGCATATTCACCCATAGAACATCTGCCCTGCATCACTCCTGCTCACACTTGAGTTTAACTAAGGGCAGGGAACTACAGTCCTACCATCTACTGGAAGGGGAGACAAACAAAACATTAGTGAACACTCTAAAATGACTACTGCAGATAGATTTCAACATTTAGCATGGATTTAGTTGGAGTTAACTGTTTTTAGAAATGTTTTGCTTTAATGTAACCCTCATTATTTTAAGTCAGTGAAACCTGCCTTACAAGCCATTTAAAGAAATGTAAATGTGAAAGAAAATCTGAAGATATTATTTATTTATAAAGAATTATCAGTACTGGCTGCATTTTAAAAAAAAAAGGAGACCCTAATACAAATAGCAGCAGCTGAAAACTGGCAGTTGATAATAGATACTCTTAATCATGGGATTTGTCAAGATTTGTATCTAGTTTAAAGATACCTTCCTTCCTCTGTACTTTTCATTAAAATAAATGCACATAGAAGTCTTAACACATAAAATTTACCTTAGGATACCAGAAAACTAAAAACAAAAATAATGATCATTTTGTTTTATATTAGAAGATATTAACTTTCCTGTAATACTTTATGTAAAAATTCACTGGAATACTTTTTAATAACTGTCAGAAATGCATTACCCCCTTGGAGTAAAATAAAAAATGCCTTTATAATTGAATGGAACAAAGACTCCTATAACATGACTTTTACCAGGAGCAACTTACAGCTGGGCATAAATTTGCACTAAATTAATTCAATCAAGATGAGAAATCATGTAGAAACCTACACATTTACTTCATGGCCCATTACCTCCCAGAGGTGAACACAGGTCTTTATTCTGTGTAACATTGTGAAATATTTGAAACTCAAAAACCTGTTTTATGAAATAAGATATAGTATTTACAAGTGTAAACTCATGTAGTCTATTTTCTTATGTTCATTTAATAAAGCAGCTCTTCTCTAGCTTCATTTTAAAATGTGCAGGCTCTCTTCAATCTTCCAGCTCAGTGTATCTATCAAGCCAGATAAATCACTATGAAATGCTGTCTGTAGGCAACACACTAAGAGGGAATAGGAGATGTGTTTACTGAGCACTCACCATGTACTGTGGCCTATGTTGGAGCCTTGAAATTCAATTCTCATAGTGATCTTAGGTGGTAGGTATAATTATTGTAATTTTACAGGTAAGAAAACAAACTCAGACTGTTAAATAATGTACTCAGGATAGCATGGCTGTTGAGTGCCAGGAATGCTCTTTTTGTGTGATTCTGAAAGTTCTTATGAATTAAAAAAATTATTGAGTATTTTAATATAGTTTATTCTTGTTGTCCATTTGAAGGAGAAACACTGCTTCTTCTTTGATGATGCTTTATTGTTTTTATCCCATACGATTCACCTCTACCCTTACTCCTACTAATCTCTTCCATTTGGCTATTTTATGTAGACTGTGTACATTGACAGCTGAGTGTACTTAATTAAGGACTTTCTTATATGCTGTTGTGTCAGTCTCTAACCACTTCATATGAATAACACTTGGCTCTCCAACAAAACTATGTTATCTCCAGGGCAGATGCAGTGTTTTAGACATAATGAATCTCTCTTGAAGCAAAGACTACAATTTTTAAGATGCCTACTAAATAAAAATAAATTTGAATTATGTCACCAGATAAAGCATTAGCCCACAATTTCTGTATTCAGCGTTTACTGTAGTTTGACTGCGCCTGAAGTGGCGTTTTACTCTCAAAATGAGAAAATGTATCATAATTCTCACAGCAAAATGCTAATGGCAACATTATCCTTTACTCTTTATGAATTTTGTCAGTTCCAAAAATAATTTAATATTGTAAAAATTGAGTCCACATAGCTGTGAGGTAGCAATTTCATCTCTGATAATATATGCATACGGAATGAGAAAACAAGAATGTGACTTTATTTATTTATTTATTTATGGCTGTGTTGGGTCTTCGTTTCTGTGCGAGAGTTTTCTCTCGTTCTGGCGAGCGGAGGCCGCTCTTCATCGCGGTGCGTGGGCCTCTCACTGTCGTGGCCTCTCTCGTTGCGGAGCACAGGCTCCAGACGCGCAGGCTCAGTAATTGTGGCTCACAGGCCCAGTTGCTCCGCGGCATGTGGGATCTTCCCAGACCAGGGCTCGAACCTGTGCCCCCTGCATTGGCAGGCAGATTCTCAACCACTGCACCACCAGGGAAGCCCAAGAATGTGACTTTAGCATATAAGATTATCTAAATAATATTAGGTAGAAAGTATTTTGGTTGGCTAGTTTGTTTTTTTTTTTTTTTTTAAAGATAGGGCTCTCCTGAAATTTGAAATTCAAGTAGTCTTTTCAAAGAAAAGATTGAGTAGAATATACAATCAGAAAGGCAGTGACCAGAAATACATTTTAAATAACTTTTTATTTAAAATCACTAAGTAGCTTAAATCTAATCAACTGAATTCCATGAGAAAAATGAACAAAAACAAAATCGAGAAAACATAGAACAAGAAAGAATCATGGGGAAGAAAGCCTGATTACTGCTTAGTATGTCACTTTAAATTTCTATCTATTCTCTTTCTCTCTTAGTTTAAATTCAGCTTATGATATCTTACACTGGAAGTTATCTTGTCATCAGGAAATCTTCCAGGATTATGTGAAAAGTAACCAGGAGAGTAATTGTCTTGAAACATCTCAGTGACCAATTATCCATAATAACTGGCTTTGTTAATGTCAGTCGTCATTTTTATGCTGGGATGAGTTCTACTCATTTGGTTCTCTGAAGGACAGCTGATGCTGAAGTTGATGCAGTCAGGTATAGCCTTACCAAGAGTTGTCTTTTTTCTTAATTTCTCACTCATTCCAGAAAAAAAAAAAGTCAAGATAAAAATTTTAAAATAAAAAAGGATGGAAAGAAAATGAGTGATCCCTGCTTAGCTCTGGTCTAACAATCTGGAATCTTTATGTCAATGAAGAAATAACTATCAAGTTGACTTGATATGTGGAGAGGAAAACCCTGGTAGAGAAAGGAGGTTGGGAGAGTGAGGTAAAAGCCTTGTACCATCATGGGAGGCTAAGTTGAAGTTACTGAAATGGCTAAAAAACTACTTTAAAAGGATACTAAACAGAATTTTAAATTGTTTGGATCATTGCAATTTAAAACCCCTGTATTTCTGAAAACCTCTAGTGAACTTTATACCAAAAGAACTCTGTTGAATGTGTGTGTGTGTGTGTGTGTGTGTGTGCACGCGCACGCATATATTGTTTTCATCAATAAAATAATGGGTTCTACTTTTGAACCTGTATTAAATGGAAAAGAGGCAGATGTGGGGCACGTTCTATAAAGTGAATTAATGCAAGGGTAGCCAGACCTCAGAGCCAAGAATGACCATTTCTTTCCTTCACTCCTAAGAAATTACACGTATCTTAAGGTGAGTGAGTATCAAACTTCTCACAAACTTAAAATCAAGGTTTAGGCAAAGTTTTTTAGGTCTAGGTTGGTTACATTTGGATTTAAATTAGACTAGGTTTTATTCACTAAAATCTACTACTGAGAACACCCTCACAGTCTCTCCCCTAAAAATCTTTAGAACTTCGGGGGATTTTTTTCAGATTTATGTACTTAAATGATTAAAATGCTTATATACAGCAGTCATTTCATTCCTTTTGTAAAACAAAAGGAAATATTTAAACAAATGCTGTATAACTGAGAAAATAATGATAGAAAACAAAATAATTTCTTCCCCTAAAATGATCATTATAAAAGAAAGACAAGAGCTAAAAAATGGGATTTTCATCAGAACCCTATTTTTTTTATTTTTTATTTTTTTTTTGCGGTACGCGGGCCTCTCACTGTTGTGGCCTCTCTCGTTGTGGTGCACAGGCTCCAGACGCGCAGGCTCAGCGACCATGGCTCACGGGCCCAGCTGCTCCGCGGCATGTGGGATCTTCCCGGACCAGGGCACGAACCCGTGTCCCCTGCATCAACAGGCGGACTCTCAACCACTGCGCCACCAGGGAAGCCCCAGAACCCTATAAAAACAAAATAGGATTCTTCAGTGTATTACCATACACTGACTCCTTGAAAATATTCCCCAAACTACCTGTTGACTAGAGAATAATGAGTTTCCTTCTCACTGTGATAAGGAAAATCACTATCTTGATAGAGTCTAAGTAGGGTCTCGGAGACAGAAGAACAAATCTGGGATAATTTGTCATTTTGGAGTCTATTTAAGGTGAGTTTTTCAAACTGGGGCCTTGATTAGAATTGGGAAAGGGTCGTAATATAGTAGCATATGAACATAGCAAGGTGAGGATTGCAGTGAAATTAAAGTCTTCATTAGAAAAATAGTCATTTGATTTTTCTATTCAAGTGGAACATTTTGATGGTTATTTAAGTATATTTTCAGGAAATTTCTGGAATAAAGTTATTTGTAACTGAGTTTTTGAGAATAGTGAAATTATGTTGATGATAACAGTGTTTAAACAAGAAAGCTATGTTAGGAATGAATCAAATAATAGTCATGTTAACATAGATAGTAAGCTGTGCAGGTACAAATGACTTCGATGCTAAGTATGATTGTAAGGTGAAACCGCTGAGATCATTTAAAATCTAATATTAAAAACGTGGAAACAATGGGAGAGGCCACAACAGTGAGAGGCCTGCGTACTGAAAAAAAAAAAAAAAAAGTGGACAAGCTCAGTAAATCTGAGAACTGAAGAATTAGCATCCCATAGACAATCCTTTGCTGTACTGCCTGTGGCAGAATACTGAGGTTATGGATGGTGGTATAATCCAGTTGAGTAATTCTTATGTTCCCATACTCAGGAAAAGGTGTGGCCTCAAAATTATTTAATATGTTGACAAATATGGTTAATGTATATGTTTCTTCTTAACATTTTTATTGGAGTATAATTGCTTTCCAAAGGTGTGTTTGTTTCTGCTTTATAACAAAGTGAATCAGTTATACATATATCCCCATATATATTCCCTCTTGCGTCTCCCTCCCTATCACCCTCCTTAGCCCACCCTTCTACCTGGTCACAAAGCACCAAGCTTATCTCCTTGTGCTATACGACTGCTTCCCCCTAGCTATCTATTTTACATTTGGTAGTGTATATATGTCCACATATACACTACCACTCTCTCACTTTGTCCCAGCTTACCCTTCCCCCTCCCCGTATCCTCAAGTCCATTCTCTAGTAGGTCTGTGTCTTTATTCCTGTATTGCCCCGGGTTCTTCATGACCTTTTTTTTTAGACTCCATATATATGTGTTAGCATGCGGTATTTTTTTTTCTCTTTCTCACTTACATCACGCTGTATGACGGAATCTAGGTTCATCCACCTCACTACAAATAACTCAATTTTGTTTCGTTTTATGGCTGAGTAATATTCCACTGTATATATGTGCCACATCTTCTTTATCCATTCATCTGTTGATGGACACTTAGGTTGCTTCCATGTCCTGGCTATTGTAAATAGAGTTGCAGTGAATATTGTGCTACATGACTCGTTTAGAATTATGGTTTTCTCAGGGTATATGCCCAGTAGTGGGACTGCTGGGTCATATAGTAGTTCCATTTTTAGTTTTTTAAGGAACCTCCATACTGTTCTCCATAGTGGTTGTATCAATTTACATTCCCACCAACAGTGTATGAGGGTCCCCTTTTCTCCACACCCTCTCCAGCATTTATTGTTTATAAATTTTTTGATGATGGCCATTCTGACCAGGTTGAGATGATATCACCTTGTTTTGATTTGAATTTCTATAATGATTACTGATATTGAGCATTCTTTCATGTGTTTGTTGGCAATCTGTATATCTTCTTTGGAGAAAAGTCTATGTAGGTCTTCTGCCCATTTTTGGATTGGGTTGTTTGTTTTTTTGATATTGAGCTTCATAAGCTGCTTGTATATTTTGGAGATTAATCCTTTGTCAGTTGCTTCATTTGCAAATATTTTCTCCCATTCTGCAGGTTGTGTTTTCATCTTGTTTACAGTTTCCTTTGCTGTGGAAAAGCTTTTAAGTTTCATTAGGTCCCATTTGTTTATTCTTGTTTTTATTTCCATTTCTCTAGGAGCTGGGTCAAAAAGGATCTTGCTGTGATTTATGTCATAGAGCGTTCTGCTGTGTTTTCCTCTAAGAGTTTTATAGTGTCTAGCCTTACATTTAGGTCTTTAATCCATTTTGAGTTTATTTTTGTGTATGGTGTCATGGAGTGTTCTAATTTCATTCTTTTACATGTAGCTGTCCAGTTTTCCCAGCACCACTTACTGAAGAGGCTGTCCTATCTCCATTGTATATTCCTTCCTCCTTTATCAAAGATAAGGTCACCATATGTGTGTGGGTTTATCTCTAGGCTTTCTATCCTGTTCCATTGATCTATATTTCTGTTGTTGTACCAGTACCATACTGTTTTAATTACTGTAGCTTTGTCATATGGTCTGAAGTCAGGGAGGCTGATTCCTCCAGATCTGAAGACTGCTTTGGCTATTTGAGGTCTTTTGTGTTTCCATATAAATTGTGAAATTTTTTGTTCTATTTCTCTGAAAAATGCCATTGGTAGTTTGAAAAGGATTGCATTGAATCTGTAAATTGCTCTGGGTAGTAGATTCATTTTCACAATGTTGATTCTTCCAATCCAAGAACATGGTATATCTCTCCAACTATTTGTATCATCTTTAATCTCTTTCATCAGTGTCTTATAATTTTCTGCATACAGGTCTTTTGACTCCTTAGGTAGGTTTATTCCTAGGTATTTTATTCTTTTTGTTGCAATGGTAAATGGGAGTGTTTTATTGATTTCACTTTCAGATTTTCCACATTAGTGTATAGGAATGCAAGAGATTTCTGTGCATTAATTTTGTATACTGCTACTTTACCAAATTCATTGATTAGCTCTAGTAGTTTTCTGGTAGCATCTTTAGGATTTTCTGTGTAGTATCATATCATCTGCAAACAGTGACAGCTTTACTTCTTTTCTGATTTGGATTCCTTTCATTTCTTTTTCTTCTCTGATTGCTGTGGCTAACACTTCCAAAACTATGTTGAATAATAGTTGTGAGAGTGGGCAACCTTGTCTTGTTCCTGATTTTAGGGGAAATGGTTTCAGTTTTTCACCACTGAGGATGATGTTGGCTGTGCGTTTGTCATATATGGCCTTTATATGTAAGTTCCCTCTATGCCTACTTTCAGTAGGGTTTTTATCAGAAATGTGTGTTGAATTTTGTCAAAAGCGTTCTCTTCATTTATTGAGATGATCATATGGTTTTTCTCCTTCAATTTGTTAATATGGTGTATCACGTTGATGATTTGCGTATACTGAAGAATCCTTGCATTCCTGGGATAAACCCTACTTGATCATGGTGTATGATCCTTTTAATGTGTTGTTGGATTCTGTTTGCTAGTATTTTGTTGAGGATGTTTGCATCTATGTTTATCAGTGATATTGGCCTGTAGTTTTCTTTCTTTGTGACATCCTTGTCTGGTTTTGGTATCAGGGTGATGGTGGCCTCCTAGAATGATTTTGGGAGTGTTCCTCCCTCTGCTATATTTTGGAAGAGTTTGAGAAGGATAGGTGTTAGCTCTTCTCCAAATGTTTGATAGAATTCAGCTGTGAAGACATCTGGTCCTGGGCTTTTGTTTGTTGGAAGATTTTTAATCACACTTTCAATTTCAGTGCTTGTGATTGGTGTGTTCGTATTTTCTTTTTCTTCCTGGTTCAGTCTCGGCAGTTGTACATTTCTAAGAATTTGTCCATTTCTTCCAGGTTGTCCATTTTATTGGCATATAGTAGCTTGTAGTAATCTCTCATCGTCCTTTGAATTTCTGCAGTATCAGTTTTTACTTCTCCTATTTAATTTCTAATTGTATTGAGTTGAGTCTTCGCCCTTTCTTTCTTGATGAGTCTGGCTAATGGTTAATCAATTTTGCTTATCTTCTCAAAGAACCAGCTTTTAGTTTTGTTGATGTTTGCTATCGTTTCCTTCATTTATTTTTCATTTATTTCTGATCTGATCTTAATGATTTCTTTACTTCTGCTAACTTTGGGGGTTTTTTTGTTCTTCTTTCTCTAATTGCTTTAGAAGTAAGGTTAGCTTGTTTATTTGAGATGTTTCTTGTTTCTTAAGGTAAGATTGTATTGCTATAAACTTCCCTCTTAGAACTGCTTTTGCTGCATCTTATAGATTTTGGGTCGTCGTGTTTTCATTGTCATTTGTTTCTAGGTATTGTTTGATTTTCTCTTTGATTTCTTCAGTGATCTCTTGGTTATTTAGTAACGTATTGTTTAGCCTCCATGTGTTTGTATTTTTTACAGATTTTTTCTTGTATTTGATATCTGGTCTCATAGCATTGTCGTCACAAAAGATACTTGATATGATTTCAATTTTCTTAAATTTACCAAGGCTTGATTTGTGACCCAAGATATGATTTATCCTGGAGAATGTTCCATGCGTACTTGAGAAGAAAGTGTATTCTGTTGTTTTTGGATTGAATGTCCTATAAATATCAATTAAGTCCATCTTATTTAATGTATCATTTAATGCTTGTGTTTCCTTATTTATTTTCATTTTGGATGATCTGTCCATTGATGAAAGTGGGGTGTTAAAGTCCCCTACTATGATTATGTTACTGTTGATTTCCCCTTTTATGGCTGTTAGTGTTTCCCTTATGTATTGAGGTGCTCCTATGTTGGGTGCATAAATATTTACAGTTGTTATATCTTCTACTTGGATTGATCCCTTGACCATTCTGCAGTGTCCTTCTTTGTCTCTTGTAACATTCTTTGTTTTAAAGTCTATTTTGTCTGATATGAGAATTGCTACTCCAGCTTTCTTTTGATTTCCATCTGCATGGAATATCTTTTTCCATGCCCTCACTTTCAGTGTGTATGTTTCCCTAGGTCTGAAGTGGGTCTCTAGTAGACAGCATATATATGGCTCTTGTTTTTTTATCCATTCCACCAGTCTATGTCTTTTGGTTGGAGCATTTAATCCATTTACATTTAAGGTAATTATCAATATGTATCTTCCTATCACCATTTTCTTAATTGTTTGGGTTTGTTATTGTAGGTCTTTTCTTTCTCTTGTGTTTCCTGCCTAGAAACCAGCTGTTGTAAAGCTGGTTTTTTGGTGCTGAATTCTCTTAGCTTTTGCTTGTCTGTAAAGGTTTTAATTTCTCCGTCAAATCTGAATGAAATCCTTGCTGGGTAGAGTAATCTTGGTTGTAGGTTTTTCCCTTCCATCCCTTTAAATATGTCCTGCCACTCCCTTCTGGCTTTCAGAGTTTCTGCTGAAAGATCAGCTGTTAACCTTATGGGGATTCCCTTGTATGTTATTTGTTGTTTTTCCCTTGCTGCTTTTAATATTTTTTCTTGTATTTAATTTTTGATAGTTTGATTAATATATGTCTTGTAGTGTTTCTCCTTCGATTTATCCTGTATGGGACTCTCTGTGCTTCCTGGACTTGATTATCTCTTTCCTTTCCCATATTAGGGAAGTTTTCAACTATAATCTCTTCAAATTTTTTCTCAGTCCCTTTCTTTTTCTCTTCTTCTTCTGGGACCCTTATAATTCAAATGTTGGTGCATTTAATATTGTCCCAGGGGTCTCTGAGAATGTCCTCAATTCTTTTCATTCTTTTTCTTTATTCTGCTCTGCAGTAGTTATTTCTACTATTTTATCTTCCAGGTCACTTATCCGTTCTTCTGCCTCAGTTATTCTGCTACTGATCCCTTCTAGAGAATTTTTAATTTCATTTATTGTGTTGTTCATGATTGTTTGTTTGCTCTTTAGTTCTTCTAGGTCATTGTTAAATGTTTCTTGTATTTTCTCCATTGTATTTCCAAGATTTTGGATCATCTTTACTATCATTTTTATGAATTCTTTTTCAGGTAGACTGCCTACTTTCTCTTCGTTTGTTAGGGCTCGTGGGTGTTTACCTTGCTCCTTCATCTGCTGTGTTTCTCTGTCTTCTCCTTTTGCTTAACTTACTGTGTTTTGTTCTCCTTTTCACAGGCTGCAGGTTCGTAGTTCCCGTTGTTTTTGGTGTCTGTCCCCAGTGGCTAAGGTTGGTTCAGTGGGTTGTGTAGGCTTCCTGGTGGAGGGGACTAGTGCCTGTGTTCTGGCGGATGAGGCTGGATCTTGTCTTTCTAGTGGGCAGGTCCACGTCTAGTGGTGTGTTTTAGGGTGTCTGTGACCTTTTTATGATTTTAGGCAGCCTCTCTGTTATTGGGTGGGGTTGTGTTCGTGGCTTGCTAGCTGTTTGGTATAGGGTGTCCAGCACTGTCGCTTGTTGGTCATTGAGTGGAGCTGGGTCTTGGTGTTGAGATGGAAATCTCTGGGAGATTTTTGCCATTTCATATTACATGGAGTTGGGAGGTCTCTTGTGGACCAGTGTCCTGAACTTGGCTCTCCCACCTCAGTGGCACAGCCCTGATGCCTGGCTGGAGCTCTAAGAGCCTGGCTTCCACACCGCTCAGTATAAAAGGGAGAAAAAAGTAAAGAAAGAAGGAAAAAGATAAAATAAAATAAAATAAAGTTATTAAAATAAAAATAAAAAAATAATTATTAAAAAACATTTTTAAAGAAATTTAAAAAGAAAGAAAGAACAACCAAACGAAAAAACAAATCCACCAATGATAACAAGAGCTGAAAACTATACTAAAAAACAACAACAACAACAACAACAAAAAACCGGACAGACAGAACCCTAGGACAAATGGTAAAAGCAAAGCTATACAGACAAAATCACACACAGAAGCATATACATACACATTCACATAAAGAGAAAAAGGGGGAGAAAATATATGTATCATTGCTCCCAAAGTCCATCTCCTCAATTTGGGATGATTCATTGTCTATTCAGGTCTTCCACAGATGCAGGGTACATCAAGTTGAGGGTGGAGATTTAATCGGCTGCTCCTGGGGCCGCTGGGAGAGATTTCCCTTTCTCTTCTTTGTTCGCACAGCTCACGGGCTTCAGCTTTGGATTTGGCTCTGCGTGTAGGTCGCCTGAGGGCGTCTGTTCTTCACTCAGACAGGACAGGGTTAAAGGAGCCGCTGACTCGGGGGCTCTGGCTCACTCAGGCCATGGGGAGGGAGGGGCACGGAGTGCGGGGCGGGGCTGCGGCGGCAGAGGCCAGCGTGACGTTGCAGCAGCCTGAGGCGCGCCGTGCGTTCTCCCGGGGAAGTTGTCCCTGGATCCCGGGACCCTGGTAGTGGCGGGCTGCACAGGCTCCCCGGAAGGGAGGTGTGGGCAGTGACTTGTGCTCGCACACAGGCTTCTTGGTAGCGGCAGCAGCAGCCTTAGCGTCTTATGCCCGTCTCTGGGGTCTGCGCTGTTAGCTGTGGCTTGCGCCCGTCTCTGGAGCTCCTTTAAGCGGCGCTCTTAATCCCCTCTCCTAGCGCATCGGGAAACAAAGAGGGATGAAAAAGTCTCTTGCCTCTTGGGCAGTTCCAGACCTTTTCCCGGACTCCCTCCCGGCTAGCCGTGGTTCACTAGCCCCTTCAGGCTGTGATCACGCAGCCAACCCCAGTCCTCTCCATGCGCTCCGACCAAAGCCCGAGCCTCAGCTCGCAGACCTGCCCGCACCGGCGGGTGAGCAGACAAGCCTCTCGGGCTGGTGAGTGCCGGTCGGCACCGACCCTCTGTGCGGGAATCTCTCCGCTTTGCCCTCCGCATCCGCGTTGCTGCGCTCTCCTCCGCGGCTCCGAAGCTCCCCCTCTGCCTCCTGCAGTCTCCACCCCGAAGGGGCTTCCTAGTGTGCGGAAACCTTTCCTCCATCACAGCTCCCTCCCCGAGGTGCAGGTCTCATCCCTATTCTTTTGTCTCTGTTTTTTTCTTTTTTCTTTTGCCCTACGCAGGTACGTGGGGAGTTTCTTGCCTTTTGGAAGGTCTGAGGTCTTCTGCCAGCGTTCAGTAGGTGTTCTGTAGGAGTTGTTCCACGTGTAGATGTATTTCTGATGTATTTTTTGGGAGGAAGGTGATCTCCCCGTCCTTCTCTTCCACCATCTTGAAGCTCCTCTGGTTAATGTATATTTAGAAATGATTGTTATATCCAAAATTATCTTCTGTTAGTCTTTAACAAAATAATTTTTGCCATTTCAAACTCAAAACGGATGAAAGACCTAAATGTAAGGCCAGACACTATAAAACTCTTAGAGGAAAACATAGGCAGAACACTCTATGACATATATCACAGCAAGGTCCTTTTTGACCCACCTCCTAGAGAAATGGAAATAAAAACAAGAATAAACAAATGGGACCTAATGAAACTTTAAAGCTTTTGCACAGCAAACGAAACCATAAACAAGATGAAAAGCCAGCCCTCAGAATGGGAGTAAATATGTGCAAATTAAGTAACTGACAGAGGATTAACCTCCAAAATTTATAAGCAGCTCATGGAGCTCAATATCAAAAAAACAAACAACCCAATCCAAAAATGGGCAGAAGACCTAAATAGACATTTCTCCAAAGAAGATATACAGATTGCCAACAAACACATGAAAGGATGCTCAACATCACTAATCATTAGAGAAATGCAAATCAGAACTACAGTTAGGTATCACCTCACACCAGTCAGAATGGCCATCATCCCCAAATCTACAAACATTAAATGCTGGAGAGGGTGTGGAGAAAACGGAACCCTCTTGCACTGCTGGTGGGAATGTAAATTGTTACAGCCACTATGGAGAACAGTATGGAGGTTCCTTAAAAAAGTAAAAATAGAACTACCATGACCCAGCAATCCCATTACTGGGCATATACCCTGAGAAAACCATAATTCAAAAAGTCATGTGCCACAGTGTTCATTGCAGCTCTGTTTGCAATAGCCAGGACATGGAAGCACCCTAAGTGTCCATCGACAGATGAATGGATAAAGAAGATGTGGCACATACATACAATGGAATATTACTCAGCCATAAAAAGAAAGGAAATTGAGTTATTTGTAATGAGGTGTATGGACATAGAGTTTGCCATACAGAGTAAAATAAGTAAGAAAGAGAAAAAATAATATGGTATGCTGACACATACATACGGAATCTAAAAAAAAAAAAAAAAGTTCTGATGAACCTAGGGGCAGGACAGGAATAAAGACACAGACATAGAGAATGCACTTGAGCACAGGTGGAGGGGGAAGGGTAAGCTGGGACAAAGTGAGAGAGTGGCATGGACATATATACACTATCAAATGTAATGTAGTGAGAAGCAGCTGCATAGCACAGGGAAATCAGCTCGGTGCTTTGTGACCACCTAGAGGGGTGGGATAGGGAGGGTGGGAGGGAGATGCAAGAGGAAGGGGATATGGGGATATATGTGTGTGTAAAGCTGATTCTCTTTGTTATACAGCAGAAACTAACACAACATTGTAAAGCAATTATACTCTAATACAGATGTTATAAAAAAACCCAAATTGAAATTGTTTCTTATATTACTGGCAAAAAAAAGTCCTTCTTTTAGACAAGTGTTCTTTAGTAAAGCATGCAAAATGAGTATAGCACTGTGATTCTATATCTGATTATTTCATATATGTGAGAATTGTTACCTATAGAGAATATATAAGGGTATTGGAATTAGCCTACCTCTGGTGAAAGAGTGAAAAGTGCAGAATTAACCTTGTCTTAGAACTGGCTTCAAAGACTACATAATTACTAGATTCCTGGGAATGGCATCAGCTTGCTTTAAATATAACCATCATTTGACAGTGACTTTAGCAGGTTATATTTCTCAAAATCATACTAAAAGGATTTCACTGTGATCATCATCAAAGAGATTTTTTACGTGCCAGTAAATCTATCTCCTCTCAAAATCTAACTCATATACCTTAATTCTTACCTTGGTAACAGAGTGCTAATTGCAGAGTAGTTTGAAGTTTAAAATTTAGCACACCTGGACTGAGCTTCGCTTTCAATGAATGTTTAGACTTTTGTAAAAACTGGATTCTCTGTTCTATAAATGAGGGTATTGATACCTACCTCATAGGGTTGGTGGGACTGTCAAAGGAAATGACTGATATAAAGTGCCCAAAAGTACTTCGCACATGGTACAAGTTAAAAAACAAATAACTTTTCCCCCCTCCTGCTTGAAGATGGTTGTATTCTAGAACCAGTTTTTCCCATAAGGAGATTGCGTCTCTCCTAAAACCTTTCATAATCTGATAAATGTAGTTTTCAAGGAGTCCCCTCAATGCTGAATTTTTAATTTTCTCTCTGTGAATAACCTCTCTGAGATGTAGTTTGCTTTCTGTGCAATCCGGAAAGTAACACCACAAAATGCGTATCTGACAAATATAAACTAGATAACAGCATTATTATTATTATTAAGTTAGCAACCAATGTAAGACCTTTTCTTTTTGCCCCTCCCACCTCCATCCTCCCATCCCTCTACACACCCTCTACCACCAGCCCCCCTTTCCCCCACCTCCTCCCACAAAGGAACACAAGTACTTCTGTGTATTTTGTTTTAGATTTGAAGGCCAGTCTGAATGTACACATACTATATTTTCAGTTCATAAAAATTGATCATCTGGAGTAAAAAAAGCTCTTTTGCCTACTATTATAAGATTCTCCACCATATCTGAAACTGATGAGCCATTTTGTCTACTGTGGGTAAAAAGTGTGTAAAACATGATCATCCTACTTCCTTTTGGTAAATTATTTATAACTCAAACGTTCATTGAAATCAAACCATCCATTTGTGGGTCAAATGTGATTGACTTAACTCTCACATTGAATGATGTATATTTCAACACCTACACAAGATGTCTCATAGTTTTTGGAGTGGTGGGGCTACATTTATTGTCTTGGTTAATATGTCTGTGTCTTTGTATCACCCTGAATTAACTCAGGGTTTGAATCATCTAGTGATTCCATGCATGAAGCTTGGAGTTTCCAGTTGCAAAACTCCACAGCTTTTCCTGATTCCATCCACACATACCAACATTCCACTTACCGAAACTTTGACCATATTTCCAGCATTCCTGAAGTCGTGGGGAGACTGGGAGATGAGGTGGGGGGACGAGAGGGGGAGAACTCTTTCATGGCTGAATCACTCAGCAAACAACTTGAATTCAGTAATTTACAAATCCATTTCTAAAAGTCTTTTGTACTACTCGCCAGTGCACAAAGTGAGTGTTCCAGAAACTTGCCATTTTAATGTTTTCTCTTTACCTCCCAGGAACTGTAATTCTTCTCACTCTAGAGTGAAGAGGAATTAGCACTCTGTTACTCCATCTCCCAGTTTCAGCTCTGGGTCCATTTTTGTGTGAACTAAAACCATTAAGGTGCTCAGTTAAACAAAATACGTGTCTATTCCTTTAAAAACATCCTGCTTACTTAGAAGGCTGCTTTAGTTTTAAATAGAAATTTCTTTTATAATATTTATTATTGCATTGAGTATTCCAATGTCATTATTCTTATAGTGTTCCCTGATTTTGAATCCAAGTGTTAGGTAACCTATATTTTAATAATAATATATAGAATATGTTGTGGTGTCTATTATCATAGATTTATTTTGGATGAAGGTGCTTCTCTTAAATTATATTAATAAATTGGCTTCTCAAAGAGTGAACATAAAGTAATTCCCTTACTGATCTTTTTCTTTAATTTGTTTTGGAGAGTTTGAAGGATAGTGCAACATGATGAATAGTGACTGAACTAAGCCTGAACAAAATGATGAAGAAAATATTTAAAATTTTCAATCTTAACAACCAGCATTAAAATAGGACACACACCATTTTACGTTGAGCAGAGTTAAAGCCAAGATTCTTTTGGAAGTCTGCATGATGCTATGTATTGAACAAAGCAAGAAAGTCAAAGGACATCACATTTTATTTATAAGCTAAAAAAAAAGAATCAACACTCAGAATTTTTATTCTTTAATTCCTTCCAAATAGGGAAAATTTAGTATATTTTCTCAGTTTTGTACTTTGTTATGAAAAATTTAAATGTATATTTGGATATAAGAATGATTTGATTGCTCAAAGTAGAGGAACTAAACAAACTTTTATATTTCTAGGTCTTATTATCACCTTCAGTAATGACAACTACATAAGGGAAAGTAGTATTGATATAATAATAGTTGCTAATATATAACATTTTTTATATGATAGACAGTGTTATATTTTAATAAATATTAACTATTTCTCATGAGCACTTTATTATATATGAAAAATTATTCTTCATTTTTATAAATGAATAAGCTAAAGAGATGTTAAGTAAATTACTCAGGCTCTCTGACTCCTGTATCCATGTTTACCAGTATTTTTGACAATCTCTCCACATCCTCATAAATATTTGAACCTGGCTATTCAGGAGATAGATGACGGTGGTTTAGATTCAAGTGGTAGCAGTGGATAGCATAGAAGGGGGATCCTAGATATTTTCTAAAGGTGGAGCTGACAAGTTTTGCTGATGGGTAAATATGGTGTATGAGAGAAAGAGAAAAGTCAATAAGGACTCCAAGTTTTTGTCCTACACAACTGAAATTTTGAAGTTCCAATGAACTGACATGGATAAGACTCTAAAGGAGCAATTTTTAGGAAGATCATTTGAAATTTTGTTTTGACTATATTTAACATATTTATTAGACATTTAGGTGGCAATGTCTAATAGATAGCTGGATATAAGTATCTATATTTCACAAGAGATGTAAAAATTTAGGATGTTTCAGTTCACAAATTATATCTGTAAATTCAGTTTACAAATTATATTGAGAGAGACTGTATAAGACCTTCAAAGCAGTGAATGTAACTAGAGAAGAGAAGGGACTTCTGCTTAGAATAAGAAAGATCTAGTTAATCTGGGTAAACTCTATTGGTGAGGACAACTGGAAAAGCTGGTCAAATTACTAAACAATCTACTTAAAGTTTCTAAAAGGTAATGGTATATTAATAGTAAAGCGTTGCCAGGCAAGTATCTCAGAAATAGGTAGAAACCTAGAAAGGTAAGCTTAGTATTTGAAAACAGTATTTTTTTAGGGCTATCCACCAATTCAGGAAGAGGTGCTAAAAGGCAAAGAACATGAACAGCATTTCTGACAGCCTTTCAGGACTGAAAATAATGGCTAAGTTCTGCCATTGAGAAGCAACTAGTAATTCCCCATATTTTGAGTTAATATCCCAAAAACCTCTCTTCTAAGAGTTAGGGTGAATGAGAAGTAGACTTGCCCTCACAGAGTGTGAAGCCAAATTTTCAAGACTCTCATCCCAAAGGTGTGTGAGATACCAGATTGCTGGTACCCCTTTTGAATTCCAGAAGCCAAAGTAAAATCTCTTTAGAAGAAAATAACTGTATTTTAGACTTTAAATTTCATTTACACTATCAAATGTCACTTACAACTCCTGGCACTTAATAAAAAATAACTGGACACTAGGCACATAAAGAAGTTAATACCCACAAATGAAAAGCAAGAGAAAATAGATGATAAAAGTAAGCCAAAGTAATTCTGGACATGTTATCAGACAAAGATTTTAAAATAAGTTTGAATAGTATGTGTACAGAGATGTAAGAAAATACTCAAATTGTTATCAGGGAAATGAAAATCATAAGAAAGAATCACAAGATCATTTTAGAACTGAAAAAATAAAGTAGCCTAAATTAAGAAATCAATAGAGAAGTTTTGCAGATGATTGACAAGAAAGCCACATCTAGTTACATGACTCAACTATTGAAGACTGAAAGAAGCAAAATAGAAAATTTTATAAGTAGAAAGAAAAAAAAATGACTCAAAGTTACTGTTTTCCTTCAAAGCAGTAGCATAGAGAATTGTACTATTTTCTCAACCCAAATGAATGCCAAAAAAGCAATAAGACTGATGTCTTTAAAATACTGAAACATAATAACTCAACTTAAAGTTCTCTCCCCAGCAAAAATATCCTTCAAGAAAGAAGGGGAAATCCTAGATACTTCCAGACAATCAAACCTGAGGAAATTTATTACTAACATATTTATATTAAATGCTATATTTAAGGTGGTCTTCAGGCAAAAAAAGAAAATTATCCTAAAGGAAACAGAAGATATATTAAAAAAAAAAACAATGAAATGGTAAACACAAAGGTACATATGAATGAATAAAGTTGTATAAAACAATTTGGTATTATTGTGTTTAATACATATCTAATATATATTTATAGATCTACGTCTATATATACATGCCTATATATACATACATATATTGCACTATAATACTAGCATATAATTAAAGAAATAAAGAGTGTTCCAAGATTTTTGAACTGCACAGGAAGATGTAGAATCTTGGTTGCTTATTGTAACTGTTTAATCGTTGAAAGAAAAGTAAAAGATTATATAACTTTTAGGCTAATAGAAGGGACTAGCTTTTAAAAAATAAAAATAAAAGGAAGGCAGAAATGCAGAGAAAAAGGAAATGCCAGGCAGGAAAAATAGGAAACAAATGTTATAAGGGTAGATTTAATCTCCAGTATATCAGTACTTACATTCAATGTAAATGAACTAAATGGTGCCATTAATGGAAAAAACATGTTAGATTGGATTTTTAAAAAAACATTATATTATCTTTATAAATGGGAGATTCAAGAGAGATCTAGAAGGTAAATAATAGCAAAGATAGAGCACCACCAAAGTTAGAGGAAATGCCTGTATCTATGTTCTAGTTAAAATCATTTGCTTTTGCCACTCTTCTTTTCTTTTTGTCTCTCAGCATGGAAATCTGCAAGTGTTTAAGGCTTCAGTTTAATCTTCATCACCATAGAATTAGTTATGACACTGTGTGAGGGGGTGTGAGCTTCACCTGAATTTGAAGACCATGAGTAACAGCACATGTTATTTTCACCCATCCCCTTCCTCAGCCTGGCTGACTGTTCCAATCCAGCTTTTGAAGCCATCCATTATCAACTTTTTTGTGGCCTTGCAATATAAACAAGTCTGCCTGCAAGTTTAAAGTTCTAATATTTCATTATCTTCACGTTTGCTTCTCTATAGAAAGAATCTTAAGAAAGCGCTTAATGTGAGAAGAGGAAGAAAAGGGTAAAGAAAATGTAAGGGATGGAGTGTTCAGTGAGAAAAACAAAAGGAAAAGGAGATAGGAAGATTGGGAATAGAGAACAAGGAAATATTGAGAGCAAAATTATTCAACTGTGAAGAATATATATTTTGAAATAAAATTAAAGTGGGCTGTACATGGGATAGTGTTTCATGAGGGAATTATTTTCTGGCATTTCTTGGGAAATTTATTTTTTTGTTTTTTTGATTACCAAATGCTGGAAACAAATTAGTTGAGAAATTAGGAGAACAGTAAAATAATTGTAATTCTTCTGTGATAACAAAGGCATTTGTGATTCCAAGAAATCCACTAACTTCAAGTGGAGAGTAAGATCAGGACATGTTCATGTGCAATGCTGAAAGGTCAAGGTTGACATTTCCAGGACCCAGTACAGGAGAATGTGGAAGAGAAGTGGTCCTGCATTGATGGCAGCTGGGTTCAGGGGTGGTTGTGGCTAGATGTTCATTTTCTTGAAAATGAAATAAATATTACTAAGTCATTATACATTATATACTTTATGCAGATCCTGTGAGTAGTATCCCATGAAGTATCAACATTTAGTACCCAAATAAGTTCTTAATTTGGCAAATCTGACCCATATTTATATGAGTACTGTTAATCTTTCTAGGAGAAATGTAATGTTTACATGATTAACTTCTCTCCAATAATGTTTGCTGGCATTTTCCACTGTAAGAGTATTAATTATTGGCTTTAGTTCTTTGTAAAAATATTACTAAGCAATACTTTATGAATAATTTTAAAGATATTCACAATTTTAATTTAATAAATTTATTTAATAATTTTAAAAATATAAAGATTGCTTAAAGCATTTAAGAATAACTTTTGGGGCTTCCCTGGTGGCGCAGTGGTTGAGAGTCCGCCTGCCGATGCAGGGAACACGGGTTCGTGCCCCAGTCCGGCAAGATCCCACATGGCCGGAGCGGCTGGGCCCGTGAGCCATGGCTGGCTGAGCCTGCGCGTCCGGAGCCTGTGCTCCGCAGCGGGAGAGGCCACAACAGTGAGAGGCCCGCGTACCGCAAAAAAAAAAAAAGAATAACTTTTGATTTCAGGAATTCGAATTTCTGTGTGTGAATCAGGAATTTGAAAACGTTAAATGCACATCATGAAATGAGACATTCCTATGAGAAAGGAAAACAGAAAATTTGGTGAAATTTACCCAAAACAAGATTATCTATATTGGCCAGGTTTTGAAGTGAGAAAAACAAAAGAGATGCAAATATATATTATCTAACATGGATATAATAGATTTTAAAGGCCCAGGAAACATAAAAGTGTTTCTGAGAAAATTGTAGGAATGTAAGAATCCAGAGTATGAAATGAAACATAAACATCAGTTGCATGCATTTTCAGTCAGCCAAACAGCAAATTGTTCATCATTATAGCAAAATAAAAAGGTGCAAAAGGAGAAACCACTCCGAGGATGATAGAGTCTCCCTTATCAACGATAACTATTGGCGTCAGGGTTATAGGAATACCCCACTTGCCCTGATGGTGCTGTGGTGATCACTGGGAGAACTTTTGGGTCATTACTGATATTTTTCAAGATTATAAATATCAGGTCTGAAATGATTTTTTTTTTCATTCAAAACAGATGACTCTACATGATCAGAGAATTAAACCTCATTATCTTTATGGTAAATTTCCAATGTGAAAATATGTATTAACCTACTTACCTAGGAAAAATTTTATAGGTCATTGGATATGAAATAAGTGTGCTGTATCATATGAAATTTATTGGCTATAGTGAGCCTCACACATTGCATTTTACCTTAGTGGTGATTAATAAATAGTAGATTATTTATTTGATTTTATGATATTATAATAATGTTTATCATTCCTGTTCAAAATAACCTTGTGCATTTATTGCATTTTTAGAAAGAATTGTTATTATAGATCAGCACATTTTGATTAATAGCACTGATAAGGCAAATAAAGTTATTTTATTACAGGAACCAGACACAAGAACAAGCCAAATAAATTCTGAATAACCATCAATGTAATCATATTAAAGACAGTCTCATCTTCTTTGACTTATTTTAGTAACAATTCATTTAACATTGATGGACAATAACATGGAGTAATGATGACAAGATCGTTAATAAGTTGCTGACTCTTATTTCACTAACTTCCTTTGATCTTAGATGGGAGGACTCACTATTTTAAAACTGTCATTTCCACTAGAGATTAACTATATATTTAATGCAAATTCAATGAACATCTCACTGTGATTTTTTTTTCTGTGTTAGAATAAATTGATTCCGAGTTTCATCTAGAAGAGATGTGTAATAGGTAATAAAGTATGATTTGTACAAGAAAAGCAGTGAGGAGAAACATGGTTGCCTTGCCATATGTGTAAATATCCCATAAACCCTAATAATTTAAAAAACAAATGCTGCTGTGCAACCATAGATAAAAAAGAAATAAAATGGAATAATATTTGAACTAATATTTATTTATTATCTACTATGTGTCTGTCATTTTCAAGATTACTGAGCAGGGAGCAAAACAAGCCAATGAACTACATAGTAATATTGGAATTTCAAATTAGTAGAGGGGGATTATTATAAGCTAAAAAGTTGATTATTATAAGCTAAAAAGTTGTAGGAAAAGTAAACTTAGATCGCTACCGTACACGCACACACACACACACACACTCACTCTCTCTCTCTCTCTCTCTCTCTCTTTCTCTCTCTCTCATACTCAGTTCAACTGTGCTATTGTGTAACCTAAAAGAAAACTATAAACTATTACAAGAAGAAAGTCTAGGAGAGCTTTTTAGGACATCGTGTGGTAATAAGATTTATTTAAATATGATATGGTACTAAAATTGTTAAAGGATAATAACTATTTCATGTAAATGGACACTACTAAGTTAAAAAAAAAGACAAACTGGGAAAATATTGGCCTTGGATATTTTGGGCAAATCATTGAAAGGCAAAAAACACAGATGTATTAGTTATCTATTGCTGTATAGTAAAACACCCCAAAACATAGTAGCTTAAAACAGGAATAATCAGGAATGAGTTGGGAATTCAGGTGTGGTTTATTCAAGTAGTGCTAGCTTAAGGTCTCTCATGAGTTTGTCGTCAGATGGTTGTTTGTGGCTAGGATCATCAAAAGTCTTCTTCATTCACATGTCTAGTGGACTAGACTGTAGAAATTGGAAGTGCAGGAACTAGAATTGCTGTGGTTCTGCAGACATCACTCTATCTCTAGCTGAACAGTCTCTCCAGCTTAGTAGCATCACAGTAGCAAAACTTCTTATAAGCAGGCTCAGGGTTCCAAAAGCAGATGAGCCCAGAGAGCAATCCAGCAACCCAACTCTGTCAACTTTATGACTTAGCTTTGAAAATCACATTTATTCCTACCAAATTTTGTTGGTCAGAGAAGGCAGAAGCCCCACCCCAGATTCAAGGGTAGGAAATATGGGACCCATCTCTTAATGGGAGGAGTGTGAGTCACATGGCAAAAAGAATATCTGGAAAATACATTCTGCCACAGGAGAGTAACTTACAAATGATAAAGTATATATATGTAAATATGCATGAAATCATTCCATTGTAAATGTTCAAGAATATTCATTGTATTAATGATTGTAATTATATAATAGGAAATAATATTTTTTTTTGTTAGGGGATTGGTTAAATAAAATACAGTATATCCTTACCATTAAATCTCATAGCCATTAAAAGTATGATATAAATTAATATTTAAAACAGTGGAAAGAGAATTCATGAAACGGTGGAAGAAACGTAGGTTACAAAATAGAATGTATGATAAATAGACATTTATGAAAATGAATACCCCAACAGATTAACATAATTTTTTTTGTATATATAAACATTTTGCAAGGAAAAACACTACTATAATAAAAGCAATTATGAAAATAATGATCCAGGTTTTATCTAGTAATAGTATAGGGAATGCAGAGGGGAAATTGACAAAATGGACAATAATAATAATGCCAGATTCTGGAGGGATAGTCTATGTTTTCCCTCTTAATAAAAAATAAGAAAACTGAATTGCACAATTTTTAGTAAGTGTACAGTTGTGAGATTCACAGCTAAACCTGTCTTCTTTTACTCAGCATTCCTTTGGTATATTGGGTTTCAAAATTGCTTTCCAGTTCAGAAATCAAACTTTTATAGATGTTCTCTGTGTGCAGTCACTGAGAAGGCTCATGAAAAGACCTAAGTGTCTTCTTTCTGACCCAGACTGAATAGGAATATATAAGGGAAACATTATTTCTAAAAAGCTATATTTCTGCATTTGAATGTGTGGCATTTTGGTTATTGCTAAGTAGCACATTTATTGATAATAAATCTTCCTGCTTTGTCTTAGAAAACATAAAGATAAATGTGTTATACATCAGACAGTGAGTGGAAAGAACACTGGACAGAGTGACCTGGGTTCTATTGTGGATGAGGAATGTCTCCTGCCACATCAGGAAACAAAGGATGTTGCTGCCCTCAAGCCATCAGCCAATGCAGTCACCCAGCCTGTGCACCCTGAGGGAATTCAGAATGGAGAAAAGTGGGATGCTGGCCCTAGATAGTTAGGGTGCTTATCAAAGGAGTGATTTCAATGAGCCCAGTCTCTTGTATCTTCCCATACATAGAAAAGCACTAAATTCATTAACTTTAGATGTTTGGTTTTCCTTAATTAACAGTAATCTTTTGATATTCCAACTACCTGGGGTTTTCATTTTTGTTTTGTTTTGTTTTTTTACAAAAAGTTCTGTATACCCTGGCTCCTCTCTTACCTCTTTGGAACAGTCCTTCAGAGGTATCTGAGAGGCTGTCTCCTGGGCTTAAGTCCTCAGCATGTCCACCAAATAAAACATAATTCTCAACTTTTAGGTTATGCATTTTTTTCAGTCAACACTATCCTGGTTCTCTTTATTGCATGTCCTCAAGCATGTTATAACATCATTTGGGCCTGTTACCTCATCTAAAAAATAAATAATTCACTTAATTTTTAATGTCTTTTTGGTACTGAAACAGTTCCAATTTTCTCTTTCTCCTTTATAATAGATTTATTAATCAGTCTGTAGCATGTGATGTTTAAACATTCTGTTTCTGTTATGTCTAATGTTTTCTAATATTGCTATAGTAAATTCACAAGGTCATAAGCCCAATTCACTGGTGAAAACTTGAAGTTTAAATCATAGAACACATTCAAACATATTCTTTCTCCAAAAACAGTACAAGACTTGATAGAGATTTACTCATACATGCATTTGCCATATAGCAAAACCTGGAAATGGAGGTAAGAGTTAAATGAATGGTCAGATCTCCATGCTCAGGGCTAAAGCCTCAAAACAGAAAGATTTAGAGAGTTCATTAAGTGAGATGGAATACAAAGGTGGCAGAGGCTCCCCCACCCTGTGTCCCATCCATCATCCTGTGTAGGTGTTAAAAGAAAATTGAGGAGCAAAATAGTCATGAGGCAGAGAGACTAAAGATGCCTCAGGGGAGAACCTTTCTATTCCTATTGTGTGGAAGGACTCCAGAATTCCTTGAATCCCAGACGTCAAGTGACACACTCAAATGGGTACACATAATAACAAATGGCTGTATAATTAGCGATGGATGTGTTCCATTGTCATAGTCAGTTTATGTTGCTATGGCAAAGTACCATAGACTGATTGGCTTATAAACAACAGAAATTTATTTCTCACAGTTTGCAGGCTGAGATGTCCAAAATCAGGGTGCTTGCATGATCTTATTCTGGTGAGAGACATTTTCTGGTTTTCAGACTGGCAACTTCTGTTCTTATCTTCACTTGGCAGAAAACAAGCAAGGAATGCTCTGGAATCCCTTTTATAAGAACACCAATCCCATTCTCCACTCTCATGACCTAATTACCTCCCCAAATCTCTGCCACATAATACCGTCATATTAGGAACTAGAATTTTGCCATAAGAATTTAGGGGAGAGAAGCACAGACATTCAGTCCATTGCATGCATAAACAGTGGAACTGTAGAACTTCATCAATTTCTTCTTCTCTATATGGTGACAGAGGCTCTCAGACATGAAAACACATCGAAGTACAATTAGTTTTATGGAAAACACCTGAGACCTGGAAGAACCAGATGTGTGAAAGACTTGGAAGCCTCTCTGTGGATACTCTTGAACTTACTTCTTCCTTTGAGGCATTAATTTTCCAATACCCAGAATTCTTTAGGGAGAGAATAGATTTAGAGTGATGCTGACACATCCAAGAGTTACTCTACAACACAGATATTTTTGAATAAGTGCAAAAAAAAAAACCCCTGGTAGTTTATACTTAATCAATTTTTAATATGCAGAAAAGGACTAAGTGAAAATGTCCAATAATGGTAAAAAGAGTGAATGAAGATTAAATTTTAATTACTTAGGAAAACAAACTTTTCAGACACTTGTGTGGTATGTATTTCCATGCAATTTGCATTACATTAATATGATTAAACTGAATGTGAAAGTAGTTAAAAGGTAAAACAGATGCTAAAAAAAAGTACTTTTGCAATGAGTCAGAATGTGATGAAGTAACTAATATTATGTATTTAGAATCTGAAGTGTAGAAGAATGTGCTACCGCAAAATGCCTCTTTGACAAAAGGATTATTTTATGCTGATTATTTTGAGAAGCAACAGAAATGGGAAGCTCTGAAAACAGAACAGAAGTTGTCCTTTTGTAAGGGAAATTTATAAAGGAAATCTCCATTTGTAAAGGATTTTTCCTTCTCTGTACCAGGAGGAGACAAGTTTTATCAAAGGAAAAGGCACTAAGAGAAATCTGTATAACAAGCCTTACCCTCTTTACCATGCTTTTCCTGATAACCTCCTCATAACTGACCTCCCTCTAATCCCTTTCTTCTATTATCTTTAGCAAAATACAGTTTTTAAGCCAGAGTTCCAAGCCACCTCAGAGAGTTACTCATTCTTCCCTGTGTATCTCCCATGTGTGCATAACTGTTTTTCTTTTGTTAATCTGTATTTTATTACAGAGGTCTTAACCTAGAACTCAGAAGATCAAGGAAAAATTATTTTTGCTTCCCTAAGAAACCATATGTGTATTTAAATGCATCCCTATCATGACTTCTCATGTGTTGCCCTATTGCTTTCATCTTTTCCCATTCATCATTTTCCTCAAATTCCTCTTATGAAAGTCATTAAATGCATCTAATCACCAGCTCCTACTATTATTTCTCATTCTATTTTTAGATTATTTGAATTTATCTTCCTTGCCTTGTATATCAGTGCACTGCTGCTTTCTCTGATTATTTATTTTTGAATATTTTTCATGATTCTGGTTCTTAACAATATGGGCAGTCTGTATTACTCTTGATTTTTAATGGTTAAATGAATGAAACTCTGTGCTGAGGAAGAAAGAATAACAGAAGATGTTATAACATCTTAACTGTATTTCTGTCTTCAACTTATAGGTCAATTGGAAAATTGCTATTTCTTGTTTTAAAGAGGCAAATTCAAACACTGCATTTCCACACCACAGAAAAAATGTGAAAACCCAGCTCATGTGTAACACAAAAAACGCAAACAAGTTGAACAGAATATACAGCAAAATGCTTCAGGGGACAGGAAAAGAAGCAGAAGCTATTCATAGGTATTAAGTAACTAGCAGCCGAGGTAATGAAAATACCTCCAATATCACCTACAAAATACATCTTAGGGATGCTCTCAGTAAGAAAAAGTCCCTGCTGCTATTTAATGTTTAGCATATATAAAACACAATGGCTGAGAATTTTCTATTTTTCCCCAAATAGACCACATCAGAACAAAGATACCAAAAAGTATCGGTAGAATTTTGTCAAGGAGAACTCAGAATAAATTGTCTTTATTATAACTTCCTAAAATTTTTCACTGCTATGTTTATGAGTAAAATATTGATTATTAATACAAGGATCTCCATTTATATATAATTTGTGGTTTGCTATTTGTGTATGTATATATGGTATTAAATTAGACTGACTTTGCATATACATTTGTTTCTTTCATTCTACAATGTAGAATCAGTGATTCTAATGAAAAGTCTTTCTTGTCTACATAAAGCCCAAGATAAAGAATTTTTTTTTTTTAAGTGGATGATATCTGACAACACTGAGTGGTCATCTCTAAGTAAGACAGCTGACCTCTTGAATGATGGTCCAAAGAGGCTTATTTCATTTAGTTTTTTTTTTTTACATTGTACATTACCATGTAATATCCAACTATCCTTAGACACCTCTATATATTTCTCTTTTGAAATGTCCCCCCAATCCCAGAACTATGCAAATGGCTTCCAAATATCTAGCTGAAACCTACCCGATGAGCTTTAGATTCATACTTCCAGTTATTTGATCAGCATCATCCGTTGGTTTTTCCCACTGGTACTTCAAACTCAACAAACACAGAACATCATCTTTCCCAGGAGATATGTGTCTTTACTCTTCTAAATTTATCTTGGTAGAAAATGATTCTCACAATTACCTGAGAGCAATTATCAAGACCTAGCACAGAAGGCATATTTTCCCTGTAGACTTCTCTGCTACCTGTAATTGGGAAAAAAACCAAAAACCAAAAAAACTCTTCCTCGTCTGATAGAAATGTACCTGGCATTTGCTCATGATATTTTTCTTCTTCTTCTTTTTTTTTTTAATTCAGTAGATGTATTTGTGTATTTGTCTCATGACTGAGGTTAGGGGCTTGTTTTATTATACTGGTACACAACTCAGAGACTTTACATTGGCAATCTTTTCTGAATATATTTTGAATGAGTTGTAAATGAATGAATTGTGTGTTATGTGAAAGAAAAAAATATTGGTAATATTCCTAACAAATCAATTATATATTTTTATTCATACATATTTTAAGTCCTTTTTAGTCTATACATATTTTTAGTTTTTTGAAACTTATAGAAAAACAAATTTGACCTATGTTAAATTCTATGTCTAGGAATTAAGACTGGATGAGGATACACTTGTTGATTCAATTAATGTCTTCATAGTTTTAGAGATTCTAGTCCTACCACAATGCTTTCATCTTTCTAGATCTGAGTGCTGATTTTTAAAATACACTTTATGCATACTTATGCCACTTCTTCATTCTTAATCATTTAGTATGCTCTTTCTTAGGTTTTTTCTAACTACCTACTCTATATAAAATAATTTGATATAATGATGCATGCTAAACTAAGCATTATCAGTTCACTGCCGCTGTGATTTTATATATGGCAAAATGGCGTGTGATTTTGCTTCCAAAGATCTTTGTATGATGGCCAAGATTTTCTTTATTTATTAGAATGAACACAGTTGCTATTTAAGATTCTGCCTTTAGAGAATAGGATACAATGTCTTTAAACTCTCATCATAGATCCGATACATATATATATATTGAAATATACATATACATTATACATAAATGGTGCATGTGTAAAATGGTGATAATAACACTAGCATGATAGGGCTATTGAGAAATGTAAGTAAAAGTAAAGCATTTTGGAACAATGGCTGGCACATAATTGCATACTAATCTCAGCTTTGATTATTATGTATGACTCTCCCAGGGTCTTTTACAGTGAAAGACAATAACTGTTGAATTGAACTTTTATATCCACAATAAATCATTCTCCTAAATTATAAAAAAGAAACTCTCAAAAGTTTAAAACTTTATGGAGATTTAGATATGAACTAATTTGACTCTCTGGCATGTGTTAGATTTAGACGGCAGAATAAGAAATAGGCAGTGACTTAAGATGACACACTTAGTTTGACTTGCAAAATTGGTACTAGGATATGAATCTTGTGAGTCAATACTTTCTAACTCATCATGTTACTTGCAGTTTTAATTTGTTGTTACTTTAGTTTATGGAATTGTGTCAAAGAAATTTTGCAAATAAAAATAACATTAACTTTTGGTTCCCTTTGTCATATAATTTATCATAAAATGATCTTGAGACAGTGATTATTTCTTATAGTACCCACATTACTTACACTCCCGCACCCCCAGGCATTTATGATCACATATTTTCTAATCAATCCTTTGGTTACATGTATGTGTGTCAGGAAGAACTGTCAAGAGTGAGGTTTTCGTAACTAGTGATCCACCAAAATTGTGCTCTACTTTTCATATTGTGGAATTCTGGCTGGGAGCTGGGTGCCCAGCCAGGGATATTTCCCAGCAACACCACTTCACCTGGTCTCCAGCTGTGGCCATGTAACTAGTTTCACAGGCATTTGAGCAACAACAATGGTGGTACTTCTGTTGTCATAAAGTTTGTGTACCTTCATTCTCTCTCCTTTCTCCAGTTACAGGACTCCCAAATCCTAGCAGATAGCAAAACCTTAGCAAAAAGAAGCTGTAGGCCTAAATCAGCTGTAAGGGAGGGGAAATTTTCCCCTACCCTTCTAAGACCTTTTGACTAATCTGATAATTAAATTAACATAAGACAGGTTTACAGGAGAAAAACTTAATTATGTACATAAATTTAATTATGTGCCTGTACAAGGGCCCCATTAGAAAAATGAGACCCAAGGACATCTTAAGCAATTGAGGCTTATATGCCAGCTACGAGAAGAAGGGGATAGGGGTTTGAGACTTCGAAGGGGAGGAAGGTAATTCTTATGGTGATGGAAAAGCAAATGTTTAGTAAGCAAATATTTGTTATATCAAGCAGAGACAGTGGGACACAGAGAGAACTTTGGTCTCCATGCCCTTCTGAGTTTCGCCCCGCGCAACCAGCCTTTATTCTTTTTTTTTTTTTTTTTTTTTTTTTTGCGGTAGGCGGGCCTCTCACTGTTGTGGCCTCTCCCGTTGCGTAGCACAGGCTCCGGACGCACAGCGCTCAGCGGCCATAGCTCATGGGCCCAACCACTCCGCGGCATGTGGGATCTTCCCAGACCGGGGCACGAACCCTCGTACCCTGCATCGGCAGGCAGACTCTCAACCACTGCGACACCAGGGAAGCCCCAGCCTTTATTCTTCATAGATATTTCTGCTGATAGTGATCTTCCCGGACCAGGCCCTTTATCTAAATTCATTTAGGCAGTTAAGGAGGAGGTAAAAAGAAAGACTCCTTGAGTCTTCTATTTCTTAAAAATATTCAGCTTAAAATAAACTTCATGCCAAAGAGATACGTTTTGGGTGGCAAATGTTGCTTCCTTATACAGCCCATTGAACAAAGCTACCTCACAAATAGGAACACCATATCAGACTGCTATGCGAGTGAAAAATAAATGCCTATTGTCTTACACCACTTAAATTTTGAAGCATCTCTTTGATGTTTCTACCAATGATTCAATACTTGAAGTTAATAAAATTAGCCTCTTTTAATATTTTTCTATATTGTGGATTTCTGCTAATTCAGAAAGCCACCTCAGAATTCGTCTGATTTAATATCACTAATATATGTACCTCATCTATATGTAGCATATGTAGCATAGAGATTTACCAGCTTTCTGATAACATTTGAAGCACAAGTATTCACTTTTATCTCCACATAAATCACTCTAACCCACTCTCTTCAGAAAGAGTCTAAATATTATCAAGTGGATGGAGAAGTGCAGAGTGGGAGGTATGCTTGAATGACAAATAAATAAAATAACATAAGACTGTTTTCTCAACATGAATACAACAGTAAAAAAATAATGTAAACTGGTAATCTGTGAGTATTGTTACTTGGAGGTAACGTAGATATAGTTTTTGTCAATAATACAGATCAAGTGCTCTTTGATATTTGTTAAAACATTTTCTGAGACTCTGAGTTTTATTCTGGTCTTGATTTTTTCCCTTTTGTTTCCACTTCCCCCAGCTGTAGCTTCCCTGTGACACAGTTAAGCCACATCCTGCCCACCTCCTTTAAAATGTTTCTTCTATGACTTACTGGAAATAGGCTCCCAATTGTTTTTTAATTGTTATGCCTGGGAAATGTTTTCCAACAGCACAGCTGGCTCCAGGATGTATCTCTGGTGTTGGAGCAACTATTTTCTAATTGCTTCCCTACCTTTCCGATTAAATTGTGAAGAACCCAGCGGGAGGCAGACTCTTCAAATGGGTAACCGGCCCTACTATGTCAGCTCCTAGTTGCTCTGATGTGATAATCAGGGAAAAGAAGTGTTCTTTTTGATAACTGAACTTCATTAGTATTGAAAACAAACGGACTTCAGTAGGAAGGAAATGGGAGTCTATGTAGTCCCATATTTCAAGCTCATGGGAAAAATCAGAAACACTGACATTCTGCCTATTTAATACACTCCTAAATTTTTCTGTGTTCGCTATATTAATTATTCTTGGCTACATCGCTCTAACCCTTTCCCTATTACCCTGGTGTCCACTTTCTTTATATAAATTCCTGCTTCTGGGTTTACTGTATCCTAATAATGATTATTCATTTGATGTTTGGTCTGTTAGTGTGCCGTGTCAGAAAAAAAACTGTACACAACTACATAATCTCAAAACAATACTTTTCTTACTAGGTAGACAGAAATAATTTTCCGATTCTAACTAAAAGACCCATTCTAATAAATACTATTTTTGGCTCAGTTCTTTAAGATTTCTTATTGCAAAATACATAAAACAAATATACCTATGCACTCTTGCTACTTTCATTTTGATCTGATGAAGTAGATTTTGAATGAAACGCTCAGGTGATTTCCAAAATGATAAATTATGCACAAGTAGCACCTCAAACTCAGATCAGAAAATTTTTTGAAAACAAATTTGATGTCAATTTTTTATTAAAGTGATTTTAAAATTGAAGTATACTTGATTTAAGACTATTATGATGCAGTAGGTGGTACTACGTAAACCAGACTAGACAGTGTATAGGAGACATGACTCCAACACTGCCACCAAGGAAAGGCAGATTGGGGGGAATCTGATGAATTCCTCACTGTAAAATAAAGAGATTGACCTTTTTGTGAATAATTGGATATTTAATAGAAACAAGGCACTTTTCTTTTGCTTTTTTTTGTCTTTGGAGTTTCTAAATCTTATTTCAGCTAAGAAAAAAGATATTTTGTTACATCTATATTTTAAATATTTAGATTTTTGCTTCACACTTCCTCAGGTCCTTGAATTTTGTTAATATTCCTTTACAGAAAAATGAAAACCAACTCAAACAACAACCCCACAATTATTTAAAGGGTAAAAACCAACGTGTAGTTTGGAGTCTCAGCAGAGATTAGCTTAAATTGACATACACTTATGAATGCTAGAGAGGTAAAAAAATATGCCTTATGATTTAGATTGCATTCTTCAATGCCTTCCTGGAAATATTTATTGATTCATACTTCTGAAGCTTTCTAGAATCATCAGGTAGAAGTGATATTTAATTTTTAGGATAATAATCACAAATCTATCCCTTAATGAGAAATAAATATAACAAATTCTCCAAATTTTGTAAATGCTAGTTTCATAACTGAAAGTACAATTATCAACAAAAAAAGTGCAATATCTTTTTTTGTATATTAAGGATATAAGAATCAATTCAGCAAATCGTTCTGCAAAAATTATAGTCCAAGTCACACTTTCTTAAATATTTATTTTACAGTAATACACACATACAAAAGTGTATGTGTTATAATGCTTAAATTATATTTTAGCATATTGTTCTCTTTAAAAAATTTTTACCTTGTAAATATGCATGGCAATGAACTTGTCTAATTATGCTCTTAGATAAAAGCATATGGCTCATTAATCTCATTTTTTTCTACTTAAATGTAGCAATAGTGTTGTACTCAAAAGTGAATTTTAAAAAGGGAATAGCAGCAAATTAAAAACATCAAATAAATTAATATTTTGAAGAAACAATTATGCTTACATAATTATTTTTAAAATATTACCACTTGAAGACTGCACTCTCAGAAAACTATTTTCAGTTGCCTTCTTATGCACAGGCTTTATGTATATAGTTTAACTTTTTCCAACATAAGCTACTACTTGATGACATATTTCACAACTTTCTACATAATACATCATGAATTGCTATGACATGCAGTTACAAAATTATATACCAAGAAAACTCAGGACAGTTATATAAGTAAGAAATATTTGATTTAATTTTAAATTGAATATGACATAATTAGAATTATAAACAGCATTAAAATATTAATGATGATGATGTTTCACCATTTTTAGTTTAATTACTATGCCAAAACCTGAAATTTATTATAAATACATATAATAACTTAGGCTAACCATACATGCTCTTAGATAAATTCAGCTATTCTATTTATCACAGCATAAACAAGCATTTAAATCAATAACTCTTCAGTTAACTGATTGTTTCATTAATTATATATGTCATATAAGATGAAAAAAGGAAATATACCATATAAAAGAAAATTTCACCTGGTTAAGAAAAAAATAAAAGATAACAAAATAAAAAATTCAATACAGGCACAAAATATAAGATTGTGCCTAAGAAGTGTGAAGTGTTATATTAAAACATTCTTTATAATTAGCAGAGATGGGCTGAGTATCTCTAGTTCCTGCTATGGTGTCCTCTCATAGTGCACAATACGTATTTGATGCATTTTAACACCTGCTAAAATCTGTTTCTCTTTCTTCTAGTCCTTCTGAAGCAATGTTATTAAATTCTAGAGACACTGTTGCTTGCTGGCCACTTAGTGCGCCAGCCAGTTGTGGCATGGCTTGTGCTAACGACTTTGCAATGCAAGCTGCCAGTTGAGGAGGTTAGTAGGAAAAATGGGAAATATATGTTAAATGTATGTGAAGTGTGCGTAGAAAATAGAGGTAGAATAGAACTGCTTTAGAGAGCTTACAAAGTAATATGAATCCTTTTACTATAGTATTTTTGTCATTTATTTTATGATCTGAGCCTAGTTGCATTTTGTCTGAAAATGTTTTCATAATTTTGCATGAGTCCTTTTACCAACAACAGGCTAAAAAATAATATCAAGGGATGTTAGGTTAAAAACAAGTGATAAAAGTTCATCAAATAAATTGCCCTATTTACTTACTTGGATTTGTTCTCTTCACCTGCCTTGTGAATTTTGTGTTTCAGTCACCTAGAACCAAAAGCACTGGTCTTTATTAATATTAGGTAATATTAATTTCCCCATGATGCAAACGAATGTTAAGAATGACCCAAAGTCACAGAGATTCTAAGTGAAAAAAATAGGAATTACATATTCAGATCTATATCTTATTTTTGAGCCTAGTACTCTTAGCATTTCCTTTACTATTTCTCTAGACCAAGTAGTGGGCGAGATGTTCCTGTCTGTAGAGAAACTAAAAACAAGGGAAGTAGAGGCTGACTAAAATTTAAGTATCGCTTAATCTAACCCTGTCTTGAAGTAATTTACTCTGGGACTCTTTCCAATGCTGTGGACAGTCACTACAAGTTTCCTATGCCAAAATCTCCACAACTCCCTGTACATGTCAGGATATTGTATGACCTTATGATTTTGTTTGTGCTCTGTCCAATAACTAATACACTTTGTCTTCACTACTTTGCCTTGAAAGCTCATACAAGTCCTCTAAGACCCAGTTCAAAAGGCCATTCATGGATCACAGTTTCCCTGGCAGAGTTCACGGTACCCAGACTTTAGCACCCCAACTTAATGTACTCTTTAACACAAGACAATATGCAGGCAACAGAAAATGTTAGTTGAGAATGATTAAACGCACAGTAAAGAATAATGAATCTCAAATCATACAGCCAGAAATTAGAGGGCCTCACAAATGGAATTAAAAAAAAATGATGATGAGAACAGTGTACACTAGTAACCACAGTCTCTGTCTCTGGAGCTAAACTGACTGGGTCAGAATCCCAGCTCTGTGACTTGTGTCCATGGGTAAACCACATAACTTCAACATGCTTTAACATATTATTTTCTGGAAAAAAAGGAAGACAACAATAATACCGACCTCAAAGAGTTATTGTGAGAAGTAAATAGGTTAATATATTGTGAAAAGTATAAACAGTGCCCAGCACACACTGAGTACTATACAATGACATTGAAGATAAGAAAAATAAGTAAATATCTATAAAGATTGTGATGAAAATCTTGAAGAAAATAAAAGTGTCCCTAGAAATACAATCAATATATTCTATCCACCTAAAATGAATGCTGGTTCAAACAAAAGCAGAAGCCAGGATAGAACCATCTCTGTTTAGATTGTCTGGAACATGGTCTCACTGAAAAACACAGGAGTAGATCAGCCGAATGAAAAAAAGTAAGACAGGAGGAGCATGGATAAAACCAGAACAGAGTCCACATGCTTTCCCCAGCTACTTAGGAAAAAAATAGTATTAATATTAGAAACAACTTTTATAGATATTTTGTTCTAGCTATCGATCTTAAAATAATGATATACCTTTCAACTCTTTCCATGATTTGCTTCAAAATAATCCAGTGGATAATGCAGGGAGAGATGAGGGGGTATAGATGTAACACATTTTTTCCTTGAAAAATTCTGGATGTTGGACAGCGGCAGTACTATTCTCTTTACTTTTATTTGTAAAATAATTTTTAGCATTTGATCTTATCATTGGCTTATGAACATTTCCAGATTGGGTCTGAGACCAGGTGACTTTTTAAAAATATCCTTCCTGGTAGCAGCAGCTCAACATTGTTACTGTTAACCATGACATTTGTTTTAACAAATGAACTAAAGCAGCATTTCTTTTTTAAAGAATTTTTTGATGTGGACCATTTTTAAAGTCTTTATTGAATTTGTTACAATATTGCTTCTGTTTTATGTTTTGGTTTTTTTTGGCCACGAGGCATGTGGGATCTTAGCTCCCCGACCAGGGATCGAACCCACACCCCCTGCATTGGAAGGTGAAATCTTAACCACTGGACCTCCAGGGAAGTCCCTAAAGCAATATTTTAAAATATATCTCCATTAGTCCAGAATTTCCCAAACTTTAGTGTGCATCAGAATCACCTACAAGGCCTCATTAAAATCCAGATCGCTGGCCTCCTCCCTTCAGGAGTTTCGGATTCAGTAGTTCAAGAAGGGTCCCAGGATGTGGATTCTAACAAGGTCCTGGTAGATGCTGCTGCTCCAGGGCCCATGCTTTGAGAACATTTCACCCAGCCTATATATTTATGACTTTTTCTCTCACATTATTAAGAACTCAGCATCATGAAGGTGAAGTTATATTCTTCCCTGTATTAGTGGGGCATTGAACAGTATCTGGAATACTGTGTAAAATTAATAATCAAACATAAATGTACATAATATCTCTGGGCTTTTCTTTGGTCATATTCAAACAAAAGCATCAGTTTAAATTACCTCTGAGATTCTTTCCACTAGATTGAAATGAGAATGTGAGAACAATGGATTCCATTTTAAATTTTACTCAGTATGACTTTAATTGGGATAGCAACATCTAATCATTAATTCAAAAATAATGAAATGACAAACGCATCCTTTGTGCTAGACACTATCTTGGGAACAGGAGCATGGCCCTATAAATGTCTTCAAGGCCTTTGCTTTCATTGAGTAGGAAGATTAATATTGTAAGAGCATGAGAAAGAATTAGAATAGAGTGATCCCCAGGCAGGGAGGTCATTTTTATTGCTAGTGCAAAAACACAGATGTAAGATCATGCATCTCATTTGCTTATACGCTGAATCTATTAAAAAAAAAAGATATAGATGAACTTATTTACAAAACAGAAACAGACTCACAAACTTAGAGAATGAATTTATGGTTACTGGGGGGAAGGGTGGGGGTGACAGACTGGGAGTTTGGGATGGACATGTACACACTGCTATATTTAAAATAGATAACCAAAAAGGACCTACTGTAAAAAAAAATAAAGCAATATGAGTCAAGAAAAAAAAAAGATCATACATATTGTATTGCAGGTTGTAAATGCAAAAATGGAAAAGGAGTGAATGTAAATTCTATTGTAAAAGAAAACTCAGTATCTCTTTAATATGAGGGAATAGAGCTAGACACTTCTCTTGTTTCTACCATAAAAGTATATTTCTTGTAAAAGATAGAAAGTTGTATCAACACAATGTAAATATAAATATATAAATTAGATATAAATATAAACTGTAATTTAGGTAAGAAAGTAAGTTTTCCATTTCTGGAAATTGAAAAAATGCTTATTTTAATCACAGGGATTGTGACTTAAAATAATAAGGTGATTATTATACAGGTAGTTTATGCTTTTTGTTACTCATGCATTGAAGAATAAACTAAGTCTTAAAGATGTTATTTTTGTTCATGCTACGTTTTTATGTTTCAACTTTTTGTATTGTTTTGTTTTGTTTTCTTTCTTCAGTGGCTAACCATTGCTTTTCCCAGCAGGGAGAAGAAGGCCCACCCACCAGGTCCCCCCCAGCTTTCACTAATGAGCTCCTGGGGCTGTTTACATTAGCCATGCAAATTTGAAAAACCCCAATTGTCTCCTGGTGTTTAATCTCGCAACCCAATTTGCTTCTGAAGCTCGTGTGCTTAGCAGCTGTGCCGAAATGTTTGCCTGTCCCAAAGACAAAAGATAAGAAATAAAAAAAGTAAAAGACTAGGCAAAATACTCCAATATCTTAGATCACTGCATCGGAAAGAGGTAATTAACAACCCTGAACAGTCACAGCCAACGTATTTTCAGTTACAATCAAGATGAAAATGTGTGTGTCAGTTATTTTCTGGAACCAGACCATATGTATAACAGTTATTCACAAGCACACTTTGTAAAGCTGGTAATGACAAAATGTATGTGAGTAAGCAATTTCCCCCTCCCCATCAACGGTAACTTTTCCTTACAGTTTATTTTAAAACATCTGTTTCTGGCAGATTTAAGAAAATATGAGTTTGGGTTTAAAAAAAATCCTGCTGCTGTTAAAACAACAAAAAAAGGAAAAGTATATATTTATGTATTTGGGCTCAAAATGTCCCTCAGTTGAGCCATTTCTGAGGAAAAGTGCCTTTAACACAGGTCTCTGAGACGGTGGGGTATAAATAAAAACCTCAAAACATAAATATCTCTGAGGTTTAAATCTGGACATGAGATGGAACTGACTCTGCTATTACAAGGAAATAAAGGACTGCTAACTTTGGAGTCTAGTATTCCATTCTGCATTTAGCACAGTAATTTTTTGTATATAGAAAGATTTACTAGCTCAACTATACAAATAGCATAATGTTGTCTATAAGACCCTTCACAATTTGGCCTTGATCTTCTTCCCCTTTACCAAATAAAAAAAAAAAATTTAACAGCAGTAGACTTCTCAATGTTTATCAAAAACACATATCCCTTTGCATTCCTATGCCTATGGATCATTATTCATGGTGATGATCTTGCCACGATTGCCTTCCTTATTCTTTACCTTTTAAACTGTTGCTTTATTTATTTATAATTTTATTTTATTTTATTTTAAATTAATTTTTATTGTAGTACAGTTGATTTACAAATGTTGTATTAGTTTCAGGTGTACAGCAAAGTGAATCAGTTATACATATACATATATCCACTCTTTTTAAGATACTTTTCCCATATAGGTCATTACAGAGTATTGAGTACAGTTCCCTGTGCTATACAGTAGATCCTTATTAGTTATTTATTTTATACATAGTAGTGTGTATATGTCAATCCCAATCTCCCAATTTATCCCTTCCCCCCCTTTCCCCCTTGGTAACCATAAGCTGATTTACAATGTTGTGTTGATTACTGCTGTACGGCAAAGTGATTCAGTTATATATACATTCTTTTTTTATATTCGTTTCCACTATGGTTTATCATAGGATATTGAATATGGTTCTCTGTAGGACCTTGTTGTTTATCCATTCTATATGTAAAAGCTCACATCTGCTAACCTCAGCCTCCCTCTCCATCCCTCCCTCAATCCTCACCCTCTTGACAACCACCAGTCTGTTCTCTATGTCCATGATTCTGTTTGTTTCATAGATAGGTTCATTAGTGTCATATTTTAGATTCAACCTATAAATGATATTATATGGTATTTGTCTTTCTCTTTCTGACTTACTTCACTTAGTATGATAATCTCTAGTAGCATCCATATTGCTGCAAATGGCATTATTTCATTCTTTATATGGCTGAGAAGTGTTCCACTGTATACATGTACCACACCTTCTTTATCCATTTCTCTGTCAATGGACATTTAGGTTGATTCCATGTCTTGGCTGTTGTGAATAGTGCTGCTATTGACAGAGGGGTGCATTATTTTTTTTGAATTATGGTTTTCTCCAGATATATGCTACTAGAACTACTCATGTGGTAGTTCTATTTTTAGTTTTCTGAGGAACCTCCATGCTGTTTTCCACAGTGGTTGCACCAACTTACTTTCCCACCAGAAGTGTAGGAGGGTTCCCTTTTCTCCACATCCTCTCCAGCATTTGTTATTAGTAGACTTTTTAATCATCGCTATTCTGACTGGTGTGAGGTGGTACCTCACTGTAGTTTTGTAAAATCTTAATAATTCACATTTCTTCTCCAATTTCATCAGCTCTTTAAGCCTTCCACTACCCTAACAGACAATATTAATGTCTACCTCTTAGCCATTTTAGCAACAGCACTAATATCAAACTTATGTTATTATTATTTATATGATAACATATTGCCCTCTGAACTAGACACTCTATAAAGTTTTCTCTGGATAAAAGTCACTCATGTATCCTCAGGTACTCAACAGTTGTAGTGAGTAATCCAGAATCTTATTTTACTGAATTGTCTATATGACCTCTTCTTTTACCACCAAGAATTAGTTAGCATACTCATTTGTCTATTTCAAGTTTATAGTCCTGCACTTCTAATTCCTTTAAGTAATTTTTAAATGAACTTTTGAACATATCAGATACAAGTCATTTTTGAAGCTCTTGATGGAATTAAATAGCTTTTATAAACATGGATTACAATCCTCCACTTATCCCCTCTGTAAATTTTCTATTTTAGCGAATGACCAATATTTTCATGGTTTTAGGTACAGTGCCTGGTATACGGTGGCCTCTGAGAAATAAAGTATGCTTTCAGTGGCCTAATTAATTATGTATTTTGCAGCAAGGTTCTGCTTACAGTTGTCTACTACATCAGGGCATTTCAAGCAGGAGCAATGTAGTTTAAGCAAGGTAACGTTTTAGATAAGAGTAAATAGAACTTAAAAAGAAGATAAAAGCGCCATTCTAATTGAAAAATAAGGTGTCTCTATATAGTTAGAAGGAAATGAAAAAAGCACTCTTGTGAGTTAATGTAGCATACCTTTGCTTTAAATGGGAAAAATTTTTTAAAAGATAAGGCTTAAGAAAGCCTTTTCACTTGAGAATCTCCTCTACACTTTAAGCATTATCTATTATGAAATGCTGTGAGGACAAGTTTCTAGAGTAGGGGTTCCCAACCCCTGGGCCGCAGACTGGTCCTGGCCCGCAGCCTGCTAGGTGGCGGGCGCACAGCAGGAGGTGAGTGGTGGGCAAGCGAGCGAAGCCTCACCTGCCGCTCCCCATCACTCCCCATCACTCACCAGCACCTGACCCATCCCCCCACCCCACTGTCCGTGGAAAAATTGTCTTCCACGAAACGGGTCCCCGGTGCCAGAAAGGTTGGGACCGCTGTTCTAGAATACACATCAGCCTCATGTGTGTCCGTGCTTCCTGGAGAGAGATTACATGTGAAGCCCTAGGAGAAAAATTACAAAAGGAGCCACAACTTGCTTCCCCAACTTGATGAGTTATTTACGTTTCTGTTTTTTTTTAATTGACATATAGCTGAATCTGTCCTTTCATTCACATCTTATAAATACTCAAGTAAGCCTAGTTTTATGTTAGAATAAGATGATTTTTTCTTAGCCACAAAAAGAGGATTATGAGCTCATGAACTTTTGCACCATTGTAAATATTAAGCCTAGGAATTTAACCTGATGAGTCCCTAAAGCGAAAGAATGAACACGTAGATCTGTGCACCTCTGGTCCCTCTTCTCAGAAGAGAATGAACTCATAAACTTAATGATATTTAAGCTGTTTCAGCAGAGACTCCAAAAAAAATGTATTTTACGTGTTATTCATTGTGTTTATATCTGTGTTTACATCTGTTTGTGTTCTTTCTATAGCTCATTAATATAGTCTTCCCAAAATGTAAATTATATTACCTAGCTAGCATTTACATTACACTTTTAGAAATAAAAGTCCACTGCTTTTTATGGGCTTAGACCCCCCATAATTGAAGCACTGTCTCTGAAAAACTAGAAGATATGTAGTTAATCCATCTTTAAGGTTACCATGATATCCTACATTCAGTGCCTCTAAAAAAATCTGTGGGATAATCCCTAAACTGCTCTGGAAAACTAACCTCTAACTCTGGAAACAATATACTTGATGAAATTCATCTAGGTTCCCATTAAGCAGCCGGAGACATTCATGAGCCAAAATTTCTCTCCCTTGAGAAAATTCTGTTCCACATCAGGGGTGACAATGGTTCATCTACTCAATTATTTGGATAAGTAGAGACAAAATAGACATCTGAGGCAAAAGACCGGAGTTCAATCCAAACCCCTCCACTTACTGGCTTTGGGGATTTGGGCAATTTTCTTAAGCTCTCTGTGCCTCAATTGATACTAGGATTAATTGCTTTTAAAAAATGATTTGTTATAAAAAGTACTTGCTAATCATCCTAAGATAATATGGTTGTGTAGTTCTTAGCTTTCTGCCCTTTTTAGGAGAGGTCAACACTTTAACAGGTAGAGGTTCCATTCTCTGTGACCTATGCCTTGTAACTGTTAATAGTACCCTGGGTTTATTGTTATAAATATTGATGCCAATAAGTGAAATACGTCAGACAGGAAATATTGCATGATCTCACTTAAATGTCGAATCTAAAAAACTTGAACTCATAGAAACAGAGAGTAGATTGGTGGTTGCAAGAAGCTGGAAGTTGGGGGCAATGAAGAGATGTAGGTCAACAGGTACAAACTTTCAATTATAAGAATAAACTCTGTAGATCTAATGTATAGCATGGTGACTATAGTTAACACTTTACTACATACTGATTATTTGCTTAGAAAGTAGATTGTAAATGTTCTCACCACACACACACATACACACACACACACACACACACACACACACAGAATGGTTACTATCTGAGGTGACGCAAGTGTTAACTAGCATTATGGTGGTAATCATTTCATAATATATGCGTATTCCAAATCATCACCTTGCACACCTTAAATTTACACAAAGTTAATTTGTCTGTTGTATCTCAGTGAAGCCAGTAAAACAATAAAAATAAAGACACCTTTAAAAAAATATTGATACCAGTCTCTGCATTAAGATTTAGACTTAAAAGATTACCCAACCCATGGAGGAAAATTGAAAATAGTTATCCACTTCCAATAGATTTCCACCAATGAGAACTTTGCCTTACTTATGCAATATTTTCAAAAATATAGGTTTATGTGTAAACCAAGGTTAATTCCAGAACACTGAAGTAACATTATTGAAATAGCCCCAAAGTGGAAACAGCCCAAGTACAATATCCATCAGCACAAGAATAAATTAATTGTGATGCATCACATAAAACAGAATGCTATTCAGCAATAAAAAGGAACACTTTCTGAAACATGAAGAAAAAATAAAACCATAATGAGCAAAAGAAGTCAGTCACAAAAATGTATACACAGAATGTTTCTATGTATAGGAAGTTCTAGAACAGGCAAAGCTATTATTCTTTGCCTGTTCTTTGCCTGTTTGCCAGCTATTCTTTCTGATTCTGAAATCAGAATAGTGGTTACCCAGAGCAGGAGAATACGGTTGATTGAAGGGAACAGAGGGAACTATCTGGGGATAGAGCAATACCCAATATTTTGATCTAGGTGGTAGTTATAGGAAGGTACACATGTGTTAAAGTTCGCAAAGCTCTGTCTTTATATTTGTGCATTTCATTGGATGTAAATTATATTTCAAGAAAGTATTGATTATTTCATTATCATAGATAACAAGGTAGAATTCAAAATTGAATAAACATTATTATTATTAACAGGGGGCCCTACTGTTTAAGAGCAGTTGATCTCATTTTTGCCCTGAGAGGAGTTGTATACTTAACTCTTCCTCCTAAAGTATGCATTTATATGAAAGAGGCATTACGGTAGTAAGAACTTGGAGCCATTCTAACAAATGGGATTTACCAGGGCACCTCCCTTTAGTTTTTCTAGTTATTCCCATCAAACGTTCTTTTCTACTAACTTCAAAGTAAACAAAATTACAAACTAGTCTTTGAGGACTAATTTCAGTAACTACCAGAAATATTTCAAAATGCATGGAAGTGTGGTTAGCAGTACTCTCTCTACCCCTCATTCATTTATCCGTTCATTTATATGAGTCAGGCTTATGAGCGACTGTTCGGTTATTTGCTCTTGGAGGACAATTTTCACCATCTATGGATATTAATGATAATTTAAAAAATAGCAACATATAGTGATGTGCTAGGGAGGGAAAATATTGCTAGTTCCATCTCATAGAATGGTTTTATTATGTGCCACTTTTTATGGCAATAGACAAAACATTCAGAAATATTGAGGTAGAATCTGTATGGAGTCCATATTTAAATATTTTGTCAAAATTATTTTTAGTATTTTTTCATAGCAACATAACTACTTTCCAGTAGAATATAATGTAACTCATTGTCTTAGGTGTAAATATAGTAAATTCTAAAATGTTACATTAACAGCTGGGAATAACATCTTAAAATTCCTGTGAAACTTATCCATTATCTGTATTTCCCTTCTTTTTGTAGTTCTTTTATTGTCTTTGCCCATGTTAATCAGTTTAGCCAAAATAATTATCAGGACAATTTCCTGGCATTTTGATTATAGTGATATAGATGATGAAATTTGGAGTTGATTGATGTATTCAATGATGAAACTCAAAAACTAGAACAGAGTTGAGACTTTTTTTTTTTTAATTTCAATTTACTTGGGTAGGAAAGATGCAATTTTATGTACTGAATAATAAATATCAACAAGTATGCTTTAAAAAAATAATAAACTGAAGGGGAAATCTAACATAACTCCCAGTGATAGAAAGGGCAGATGACCAATTTGGAAAGCAAGGAGAATGCAAACACCTTTCATGTTTTGATAAGAGGCTGTTTATATATTGGAGGTTAAGTAATGTTACTTTCTCTTAGTCTGCCTATGGATAGTCTATCAGTTAGAATAATATGTAATACTTATTCATACCATTAATATGGCTTATTGAGATTCAACACTCTGGAATGCTCAGATGTAATCAATAGAGACTGTACTTTGTTTTCTTATTTTATAAATAGACTCAACACATTTTTTAAAAATTGGCATCCTCTGTAATTATAATAAAGTTGCAAGTGTGTGTGTGTGTGTGTGTGTGTGTGTGTCTGCATGAACCCTCAGTAAGGGATATATAAAACACTTCCAAGTAAATATGCAAGTTAAAAGCATTTTAAAACAATGACAGTTTAACATGTACTTAAAAGGCAAATTAGGTACAATGCTCCTGAAAAAATCCAAAAAGGTGTAAAGGAGTACCTAAAATGGCATTAATAAATACAGTTGCAATCACCAAGCTGTTTTAGGGAACTATAATCTCTAAAAGTTCTAGATTATTTTTCTTATGAATCAGGATTCATCTTCTGTCTCCTGGAACCTAGATCTTTCATGTAATCCTTCTTTGTCATTATTGTTACATCTCTTAAGAAACTTAAATGTAATTTTAACTATTTATATATATATATATATATATTTAATCCAAAAGAATATGAACTGTCAATTGCAATAAACCATTATATCTATAGCTTTAGGATCTACTATAGAGTCTGGATACAGTAAATGATTAATAATATGTTAATAAAAAATAGCCATTAATAGATTTTTTTAATAAAGATCTAGCCAGAGGAGTGTAAGACACATCTAAAATAAGAAAATATTCAGAAATATTCAGAAATACCTTATAATTGAGAGTGAAAAAAACCCTGCATTCACAATAGAACATTACTTGTGCCTTAAAACTGAATATTTCCTTTCAATATTTGAACATCATTCAAAAACTCAAATTAAACCTTTATAGAGAAAAACTTCAGCTGCCTTCCTTACCCAACTCTACACCAAAACAAGTCTCTCCGAAATCCGTTACTTATTTTATTTTTGTATTTTAAAATAATATATTTATGCTGCCTTTTCTCAGTTAATCAATTTTAGACATTAAATTATAGTTATGGAATATATCTCATCATCATACCTTTTTTTTTTTTTTTTTTTTTTTTTTTTGCGGTACACGGGCCTCTCACTGTTGTGGCCTCTCCTGTTGCGAAGCACAGGCTCCGGACGCGCAGGCTCGGCGGCCATGGTTCACGGACCCAGCCGCTCCGCGGCATGTGAGACCTTCGCGGACCGGGGCACGAACCCATGTTCCCTGCCTCGGCAGGCGGACTCTCAACCACTGAGCCACCAGGGAAGCCCCATCATACATTCTTTTTTCCAATACTATACTATTATTTTTGGTTAAATCATCATTCTGTGATTATCTTATTAGGACTATAAATACTCCTTACTTCTGAATCATGCAGTTGTCTCCTTTTTAAAATTTTTTTTAATATTATGTTCTTCCTTGCCTTAAATTTTGCTTTACTTCTTTACTTTTAATTGCTTAATATTACATATTAAGTGTATAAGTGAATAATCATCGCCTTTATGTTGCTGTAGCCAGAGAGATATCCCCATCTTCAATTTAATACCAATAATATTGAAATGATCACATTCCTAAATAGGTATCTGCCAGATCTTCTAAGTTTTGTAAACGGGAGCATTATTCCACATGGCCATGTGGCTTGAAATTAACTTGTATTGTTTGTGTCAAGTAGAAGGCTTTTGATTGAAAGTAACAGAAACTCATTCCAAACTGGTTTAAGCCATATTAAAATTTACCAATCTTTATAAGAGGAAATTGCACAGCTGGGCCATAGTAGGGTTGTCTGCTGTAGTGGTAGAGTAGTTTATCGTGTTATCAAAGATGGTTGACAATCACAGATGTCTCTGTCAAGTTTTATTAATACTTCCCAATTTTCTAGTCTACTTGGACATAGGTTCACAAGCAGATAGGTTGTGAGATATTTCCTGGTGGTAAATACTGTGCTATGCTCAAAATTTTCTCCTCCTTTCAGGTCAAAGCTTTTCTAGTTTGGATTACATTATTTGTATTTTCTATTGCAATAAGAGCTCTTCAAATTTCTTAAGTTTTCACAAGAAATACTTAAACTTATCTGAATCCAAGGATAATTACAATTTTTTTTTTTTTTAAATACCCTTTGGTTGTATCTGGAGCAACTGGACAAACCCTACAACATGAACATCTTTGAGAAGCACTCTTGTTTCTTTTCCCATGGAGGAAAAATATTAGGACTGTAATAAATATTTATTAAAATGGAATAAAGCAAAACTCACAGTGGAAAAAGCTGGCTAATCATTTTCACATGTTTGACAACTTCAGGTCATCCTTCACATACCTGCCAGACATTCTAAGCACATTGATCCTGCAATATCACTGCTTAAACAACACCTTCTGTAACTATCATTGGCTTAATATCATCTCAAGATCCTAATATTTTCTCTCAAAGATCATTTCTACTTTCTTAGAAAGTCAAGAGAACTTCATATGTGCCATTTATATTATAATGATATATTGCTTTGTGTGATGTTTATTTGTGTCATTTTTTACCTTTCAAACTCAGTGGCAAACTTCTTGAGATTGGGCACCACATCTTATAAATCTTTGTATTCCCTATAGAATCCAGCACCATACCTTTCATTCATCAAATACTTAATATTTGTGGAATAAATGCATTTTAAATATGAATGAAGACTGGCAACATCTAATACACTTTTGGGGAATGATTGACTTTTTAAAATCTTAAAGGTCATGTTTCCCCACACTGGTTATATTTTGTAATTTATCAGTGCTTACTGACACCATGCAGCTAATGTGATTTTTGAAAAGTAGACGGTAGTGAGCTTCACATGGGAGTTAATTCAGATGTTTCAGGCATCAAGCTATATTGAATGTGAAGTAATTTTCTTAGCTTATTTTAACTGTGTGAAATAACTGCACATTTGACAACACATTCTAAGACTGGAACTGTCAATGATAGACAGCTTTTCTTTTCTTTTGGTACAGTCACATCCTGTGCAATATCCCCTATGGCTTATAAACTTTCAGAATCATATACTAAAACTACAGAGGCACATACAAACATCTTAAGTTTACTCTTAGGCTGTATTAATTTTGTTGTTTCTTTGTTTATTTCATGAAGTATATGAACCTTCGTTTTAATCAATATGACTTTATCTATGTCTTTCTGATTTAAAACCTGAACTGATTCACTTATCTAAGCTTAAAAATACATTCTTCCGTACGCGGGCCTCTCACCATTGGGGCCTCTCCCGTTGCGGAGCACAGGCTCCGGACGCGCAGGCTCAGCCAGCCATGGCTCACGGGCCCAGCCGCTCCGCGGCATGCGGGATCTTCCCGGACCGGGGCACGAATCCGTGTCCCCTGCATCGGCAGGCGGACTCTCAACCACTGCGCCACCAGGGAAGCCCCAGCAGTATACATTCTTTTCCTCTCTCCCTCTCCACCCCCTTCTCCTTTCCTTTCCCCCTCTAATTTCCCTCTCCTTCCTCTCTCTCCCTTCTCATCCCCGTACTTCAAAAATATAACACTTGATTAAATTATGTAAAATTGATCCAAATATAATTAAAGTGATTCACCAAAAATACAGACAGCCACCACAGAGATTCAGAGATTCTGGGCAAAACAATGAGTGACTCAAAGCCATGGGAGAGACAGTCTTCAGCATGAGACACGCCTTTGAATATTACAGGCTACTATAAGCATACATGTGTAACTATTTTCCTGCATATAAAGTCTTCCAAAAAGGAATGTGTATATTATATAAAACAAAACACCTAGGTAAAAATTTTAAAGGCTATTAATATAATATATTGAAGATACAGAATTGTTCCACAGGATAATTCTAGTCCTTTGCCCAGTTCAAAAATTTATTCTACTTTCTGTTATTATCTATTTTTAAAGCATCAAAATAGACTCTGAATAACAGATCCATTGAGAAACAAAATGCTTGCCTTGGCAATATGGTATGTTCTTTTAGAACTCAGCAAATTACTGCCTTCTTTATAATCACCTAAGAAACACACTGCACATCGAAGGTTATACAATTCTCTGCCCCTTGAAGTCCCTCTGTGCCTTTGCCCTGCCATCTGGGAATTCAGTAAGAGATGAAAAGGCCTCTTTTGGCACTGGCCTTTGAACAGTGCCACTAATCCCTTCACTTTGGCTTCAGAGCACTGTGCAGTTTAAGATAATAAGGGCATTCTTTCACATTTTATTGGCAATATTGTCAAAGATCCTGAATATTTCTATAGTAGTTATTATACATATACATAAGCAGATAGATTAAATACAGAACTTACAGTGCCAAAAAGCCTATGTCTTCTGAATATGGAGTTTATGATATTCATAATAATCAGTGACTACATTTACATTGCTAGCTGTCCTTATATTTTGTAATAATATTAGCAATGCTTTGTAATGAATAGAATGGTGTGACTGAAAGATACAATTTGACAGAAAATACTTCTACATTATGTGACTGGAAAAACAGCTTGATTCGTTTGGTGGGACAAGAATATTAATGATATTTTCCTTATGTAGAATCCTAAATTTTATATACTCCTGCTAGTAGGTGACATCTGCCTGGAATAAACTTTAACAAGTGTTTATATATTTCTAAAGTCACCATACATACTAAATTTTGCAGAAAATCTCAGAAGAGATGATCAAAAAGCCTCAAGTTGAAAAAAATTACATTAGAGAAATTGACAGCAAGGTTCAAAAATTAAGATTCTCCTTTTAACAACTGAAACTTTCTAGTTTAGAAAAAAATTTGAAAGTTTATGCTTTCATAATTTAAGAGAGTACAAAGTCTTTGATGAAAGGAAATAAAAAATGTTTCTCCTTATCATCATCACCATAGATCAGCTTTACCTAGTGTTTACTGTGTGCCTAGTACTGTTTTTCATGTTTTATGTGAATTCTCATACTTAATTTCATAACATTCCTATTACTACCTTAATTCACATGAAAACATTAAGACTTAGGGAGGTTAAGTAGCCTGATTTCACAGTTAGTAATAGGACAGGCTGAGACTCCACCTCTAGGATTCCTTCATAAAGCTTGAGTTATTGACTGCTACACTGTATTTATATGTTTACCCCAGCAACACTCACAGTGTCAGCACGGAAGAGTTACTGAGGAAATTCAGTTTAATATTTTAACTGCACAAAAGGGTAAAAATGAAAATTAGTGTGGTTAATATAAGAAACAATGGCTAATGTGGGACTGAGGTAGAGGAGTGTTTTGTGGGTGTTCATAAGACAGAAAGTCTCACAAATATTCCACAACCCGAGATTAACTTGGTAACAGATTTCATCCAAAAATGCAAATAAGTCCCTCCTCTCAAGGATTAACAACCTGAGGTTAAGTTTCTTAGACATTCACACTTTTGTCTGATAATTAGATTGTTTAACACTTAGGAAAAATTGAGATTCTTATGGAATGAGAGAGTGAGCTTTTGGTGAGGGGAGGGCAAGAAGTGTTAATTGCACAGATGGTTCAACTGGGATGACACTGTGGGGTCCTTTAACCAATTGATGTAATACAGTCATTCCTTGGTATCTGCAGGAGATTGGTTACAGTATATATATTTTCTCCTGCAGGGGCAAAGACTGCTCACATTGGGGAAGCTCTGTGTTAGGTCACATGTATACAGCCTAACAAGTTGTGACTTCTTGGAAACAATAGACAAATCAAATAATGACAAATTGTGGGAGTGGGGCTTAAAGGAGCTCCTGCAGCATTCTGCCTTCTCCAATATCTGCCAACTTTCTAATTCTATTATGACTGCAGGCTGTTGGATTTAAAGACCACTGTAGAGGTAGAGGGATAGGAACAAGACAAGTAAACATGTCATAAGCTCACTATTCTTACCAAGTTTCAGTTGATTTTCTTGAAAAAAAAAATGGACTCCAGAGTTTTGCAAGACTTTGGTTAATTTCCAGATTAGTGAAAAACTGAATTTTCACAATTGTTGCCAGTGTTCTCATTACTTTTATAGAGAAGATATTTTTTAGAAGTGGTTACTCTGCCATTTTCACTGTCTTTTTTCTTCTCTCCTTTTTAAACTGTTTAGATGAGTTAATATTGCTTTATTAAGAAATTCATTACTAACTCTTAGCTCTAAAAGAATTCCTCAAAACATATTATTTAAAAGTGCAGAGCAATTATTGTGCTCTTAATATTTGTAATTAATTGTGAGGTTAGGGCTTAATATCTGTATGCTCCATGGTTATAAGCTAGATGAAGACATTGCTTTTCTTGCTTGTTGATGTATAATCAGTATAAGTACAGTGTCATTCACATAATAGGACTGTAGTAAGTATTTTTGAATTAATACGTGAATAGGTGAGTAAATGAATTTGAGCTTCACTTAAAAGTATGTAAGTATGCTCTATTTGAATCACTAGGACACAACAGGAGTTAAAAACTTGGAATCAATTCAGCAAAAATATACAAAGTCAGAATGGTAATTTAAAGATAATAGTCAGCATAGGCTAGATCTTGTAGCAGTTATTAACAACTCCAGAATTGTAGTGGGAATACAACAATAAAGGCTTTTCTCACTCCTACCAAATGTCTATCAATGTTCATTTGTTGTTCTAATCCATATCATCTTCATGTTAGTACTCAAGCTGACAAAGGAGCTTTGATCTTCAACCTTGCTACTTTGTATGTAGGAGGGAAAGACATTGCTAACCACATATGACTTTTAAAGCTACTCTTAGAAATGTAACATGTCATTTCGGCTCACATTTAATTGACAAAGTAAGTCATAAAATCAATCTTGATTCAAGTGGACAGGCATGAATAATCCTCCAATAAGGAAGGGTACAAAAGTCATATGAGCAAGCTGGCTCTCAGTGGGACAGGATGAAAATAATCTTCTGCAGAGAGAAAGAACATATATGTGTGAACAATAATATAACCTACCAGAATAATACTGCTCCCCAGTCTAATGCTAATTCTACTAAACCACACTAGACTTGATCTTACTATGTTTTCAAGCAGATAAAGAAAATTACACTTCAATGGATTTTCTTTATGATGGTAACATGTTAAAAATTGGCCTACATAATGAAAGTTCCATTACTAGTAATGTTTGATAATTGAGCTTTAAAGCACATATATACACAGTGACTCTACTATATATAAAGACAATTTATGACAGAGATTTGTTCACAGTTCATTAAATAGCTGTTCAAAACTGGTTTGAAACTTTCCAAAGCATGTTTAAGATTTGTAGAAATGACACCTTGAATATAAAAGTAAAATAAAACATTACTTTGACTCCTGACGTATCTGGAATGGAAACAAATCAATCACCCACACCTGAAGTACAAGATGATGTTTAGTGCTGAGAAAGACTGCTTAAAAATATTGTCTGACAGGCATATCATGATATTTTTTTTCTTTTTTCAAAATAAAATATTTCCAAAATTAACAGTTCAGAGAGACCTTAATCAACAGCATTTAAAAAACTGCCCCATATTCCTTGGAGTGCATGTTTTCCTGTAGTATGATAGAAAAAAATCAGAGTAGGACACACTCTGGACAATAATTTGAATGTTTCATTTACAAATGACATTTTTTTTATAAGCATTTTCTAAACCTTATTTTTCATGTTCTTGGCGAAAGGAAACAGATCAATCAAAAATTTCTCTTGGGTCTTGCATTCTGCTAGGTGATTCAGAGGATACAATTGACATACATAAAATAATTTAAGACAAAATTAAACAATTAAAAATAAATAAATTCTAAACTCTAGTGTAAAATTCTGGTTGGAGATAACAGTTGCAAGTCAACTCTCAGAATCTTTTTACTCTAAGCCTTAATTAATGGGATTAGGTTAAAATAATAATAATACATATATTATATACAATAATATATAATTATATACATACATAATATAGTTTTAACCTAACCTCTTCATTTTCCCATATATTACACATATTATATATAATTACATATGCATAATGTGTATATTATATATACAGAAACATGTATATGCAAGATACCAACATTAATGACATACAAGAATGGAAAAAACCTTTAATGTATAGCTTATGACACTCTTGGGAACTTCTGTTTCAGCCTCAGAAAAGTTCCAGTAAGCAAGAGGAGTAGGTATTTAACTTCAAACTTGAGAGAGTAAGCCAAGAGGAGAGAATAACTTGAAAATAAATAAAATAGCACATAAAAAGATTAAAGGATTAAAATCATATAATGACCTCAACACAAAAAAGTAATTGAAAAAATGTTCACATCTATCAACAAGGATTCTAAACTAACCAGAAATAGGAGATTTCTTTAACTCAATAAAGAGAACCCTCAAAAATCTATTGCGAATATCAAGGTTAATTATGAAACACTGAAAACATTGCCCTTTCAAAAGAGCAAGAGATTGGCGCCCACGATAGCCAATGCTATTCAATATAGCATGTAAGTCCTAGCTAGATAAACCGTGTAAAGTAATAATAATAAAATTTCAAACAAAAGAAGAAAAAGGTAAATGGATTGAGAAAGAAAAGTATTTTGTCATTTTTCCAAGTGACATTATTGCCTACTTTAAAAAAGCAAAAACTCCTCTGATGATGTATTACAGTGAATAAGACAATTTTTCAAGATAGTTGAAATTCAGAATACAAACTTCAGTTAAATTTTGGCATACCCACAACAGTTAAAACTATAATTTTCAAAAATATGGCGTAAAAATATAATACCTAACAGTAATTATAAGAAAAATTTAGAAAACTTTTATGGAATATTCTATGAATATACGATGGTCATGGATTGGAATACAATGTTGTAATGATATTCAGTCTCTCTGAGTGAATCTGTAATGTTGATGAAATCTCAGTCATAATACAAAAACTGTCAGTGGGTGTAAAACACTACTAGTAGTCTCTAAAATTTCTGTTAAGGAGATATGGGGATATATGTATATGTATAGCTGATTCACTTTGTTATAAAGCAGATATTAATGCACCATTGTAAAGCAATTAGACTCCAATAAAGATGTAAAAAAATAATAAAATTAAAAATTAAAAGAAAATAAAATTTCTGTTAGTATTGAATGTTCAAAGAACAGCAAAGATACTATTAGATAAGAAAAAGCTTTGTGGGGCTTCCTTGGTGGCGCAGTGGTTGAGAGTCCACCTGCCGATGCAGGGAACACGGGTTTGTGCCCCGGTCCAGGAAGATCGCACATGCCGCGGAGCGGCTGGGCCCGTGAGCCATGGCTGCTGGGCCTGCGCGTCCAGTGCCTGTGCTCCACAACGGGAGAGGACACAACAGTGAGAGGCCCGCGTACCGCAGAAGGAAAAAAAAAAAAAAACGTTTGTGAACATATGGAGAAGTCTCTTAAAATACTATTTAGAAATAGTCCCATAAGTAGAATAGATGGGCCAGTAAACAGACACACTTTTAAAAGCACACTTATAGAAGGACTTAAATAGATTTTCAGATCAGTGCCTGAAAGAGAAATATTTAAATTAAAATGCTGGGATAATTAATTATCCATGTCAAAAGAGAAAAAGAAAAAAAGGAGAGGAAGGGGAAAAAGGGAGGAGGGGAGAAAGATAGGAAGGAAATGAAAAAAACAGATCTTGAATTCATACCATAAACAAAAGCAGTTCTATATGCATTAATGGCCTAAATGTAGAAGGTAAACTATGAAACTTTTAGAAGACAATTTGGTGAACACATTTACAATTTAATTGTTGCTCTTTGTATTTAAGTTATCAAACCCCAAAAAAGTGAAATTTACAAATTCTACAACAGTTAAAATGAAGTACATCTGTTTATCAAAATAGATTTGCTACATAAGTTATAAGTAAAATATTAGTATTCAGAACATACAAAGAGTCCCTGTAATTCAAGTCCCTTTTTTGTTCAGCTCCTGATTAAATCTTGGCTTAATTTTAGAGTGCAGCGATACTTAAAACATACAAAGACAAATATAAGTCAAAAGGATTTTTCAACAAAGGCACTGTTATTTTTGATCAGAATAATATTTGATATAGTAGATATTATTCTGTTGTTTTCACAGTCTTGGAAAGTGAGGCTTTCTTTTTCTCTATAAAGTATCTGAACTGTTGTCCACTCCCATGTCCCCAACTGAAAGTTTGTCCCCTTTTTAACAATCTGATTATGAAACAGTGATGACATCCAGATGCACTATTTTTCTTTTAAAGTATGATTGAAAAGGGTTGCATTTTCTAATCTCTACTAGGTTAAGCTTGTATAATATTTCTGAAGAGAGAAAAAGATAAAATTCTGCATAGTATTACATGTGTTTACAAATTGCATCATGCATAAATACCTCTTAGGATTTAAATATCAAAGCTTAGAGTACCCAGCTATAGGGAAAAAGTTATAGCTTATTAACTTCATTTCACTTTGTATCTTGTTTGTTTTCTTTAAGTAGAAAGAGTTACAATCCGGGAAATGAATCTGAGCCTCAGGACAGGAGTCTGCAATGTTCTCCTGGTTCACTTGGTTTGTGGGACTTTTCTAAGAAGGATACCATCACACCCCAGAAGTCATAAGTGAAATACAGATATATCTGACTGTATAAAAATTTTAAATGCTACAGAAAAATAATTAATCAGAATACAACCAATTGACAAAGTATGCCAGTGAGAATTCTAATTTTTTAATCTATTACAGAGCTGATATAATTCAGGAAATAAACTACAAACAACTCATCTGGAAAAAGGACAGTAGATAAAAACAGTTCAAAGACAAAGGCTAAAAGAAGTTAGAAATAGCAAGAGATTTTGGATATCCGATTTTAAGAATGAAAATTGTCTTAGTTTGGGACGCCATAACAAATTACCATAGACTGGATAGCTTAAAAAACAAACATTTATTTCACACAGTTTTGGAGCCTAAAAGCCCCAGACCAGGGTGCCAGGGTAGCCAGGCTCTTGGTGAGGGCCCTCCTGCTGGTTTACAGATGGACAATTGTCTTCTTGCTGGTGTCCACACCTGGCTGAACGAGTGTTAGCTGGTTCTCTTTCCTCTGCTTATTAGGGTACTAATCCCATTCATGAAGGTTCCATTCTCATGACCTAATTATCTCCCAAAGGCCCCATCTCCAAATACCATCACATCAGCATTAGGGTTTCAACATATTAATTTTGAGGAGACTCAAACATTTAGTATACAACAGACATAAAAATATTTTTTTCACTTATTCTATTATTAAAACTGTTAATCTTACTAACCAAGAGTTGTTGAGTATATATGTCTCCGTCAGTTTAATTGCTGAATTCAGGTTAATCGTGGTGTTACTGATTGTAGTGGACAAAACCTGGAATCAACCAAAGTGACTGTCAACAAAGAACTGATAAAATAAATCATGGTACATTCATGTGATCAAAAGTTATTATGAAGGTTTGCAGAAAGATCAGCGAGATATTTAAACAAGCAAAAAATAAATTAAAAGCAAAATACAAATATATATATATATTTTCATCCATTATGCATATATCAAATTGACGGATAGATAGGTTGTTATATAGATATTCGATTGATGGCTGTACAAGTAGATATATAGATAGATAAGGGAGTGATGAAAAATGTTCTCTTTGTGGAAGGAATCGCAAAATCAAAAAAAAAATCATATCTCTAGAGAAATATTGGGGTGGGACAGGGACATAAGGCCAGAAGAGGAGGCTTTCACTCTTCATTTTGTCTTTTTATATTAAAAAAAATTAACCATAGAGTAAATCATGTGAGCTACTTATTGAACATTTTATTTAAAAAATATACAGAGAGAAAAGTGCAAAACTCATAAGGGTACAACATAAGAAACCCAATGACTATGAATATACATGTTTAAACAGCAACCAGACTAAGAACTACTATCAACATCATCCCAGAAATATACTTTATACACTGCACAAGTCTGTTTTTGGTTTTAACATGACTGATGTTTGATTTTAATATGATTGATAATATTTAATGCTAGGCTGGAATTCTACAACCACTGTTTTTGTTTGTTAAAGGATTATAAATTTAGTTTACAAGGAATTGAACACTTTTATGGAATAATTCTCTTAAAAGTGGTTAATTGGCATTTTATTAATTCAAAAGAGGCAAATAGTCACCAACAATTCTACAGAAACCAGAAAAGGAAAAATGAGCGTTCTTGGGTTTTGTTTTTGTTTTGTTTTGTCTTTAGATTATTTTCCTCTAGAAAAGGAAGCAATGGCCCATCTCTGCTCCTCTGCTCCCTTAGACCACAGCTAAGGTGTCTTGGATGACTGGGGTGGCTGGAACAGCTGGCTTGGCCATACATCTTGGGACATGTTTCTTTATGTGATGTGTGTTGGGGCTAGAATGTCCAAGATGGCTCCTTCACTCACATATCAGGTGCCAGGGCTGGTGTGATGGATCAGCTGGTATGATTAATAGCTAGCATTGCTTTCCTTGTGGCCTCTCCAAGTAGCTAGACTGAGCTTCCACACAGCTTGGTGGTTTCAGGGAAGTTGGGCATGGTATATGATGGCTGAATTCCCACAGAGCGAGCATCCAAAAAGGCTTAGGAGAAAGCTGTGGAGCTTCTTATTAACTAGCTCCAGAAGTCCCAGAATGGGACTGGTTCCACATTGTATTGGTCTGGCAAGTTAGTAAGATTAGTTCAGATGTAATCGGAGGAAAATTAAGCTCCATTTCTCCATGGGAGGATTAGCATAAAATCTGAAGACACTTTTAATCTAGCATGCTGGGTTTAAGAAAAATGCTACAAAAATATCTTACTTTTGCAAAATTTACATTAACATATAACCAGAGGAATACATTGACGTGAACATTCAAGATCCCATATAAGTTCAAGTTTCATAGCTTAACAGTACATCTGATTCTGCTAGAAGACAGATGCATTAAAAATATATAACAGATAAGCCACTGGAGACAAGCTCAGTGTCTTTGGTAGAAAAATAAATGTTTGTCCGATACACTCTCTAATATATTTCCCTTGTCTTTTGCATCTCTTTTATATTAAACTGCTAGAGGTGAAAATATATTTTCTATAGTTTTAACTAGAGACTTCACATTTCTTAATGTATTGATATGGGGAAAGAACGTTAATATATTCATGCCTTCCAGTTATGATGTTATATCTCTCATTTACATGGTGGGGTAATAGATTAAATATATCAAGTTGTCTTTTGTCTTTTTATTTTTGTGTAAATGATTTCTATCTAGTCAATCTAATGTATCCATAAGCCACGGGATGGAGAGAGAGCATGGAAAGGGATAAGGATTATTCCAGCAAGCTTACAAAGAGAAAGAGTTGCAATTTCTGACATTCAGAAAAGACATCTCAATTATACAGCAATACAATAGGCTTTAAGATAGAATATTTTAAATAAGATTATTGTTCTTATTTTTTACCCCATTGAAAAATATCACAAATGAATTTTCCAGAAGAGAAAAGGGCGGTTTTATGGAGATAAGATATAAAGGCCCCAATCCACCCATTTCTGGATTAGAAATTTTTGCCAGAAAAGAAGCAAAGCGTGGCTGGGGAGGCTGGGCCTTATAGAGGGGCCCCAGTCTCTCTACTCTCTGTTTCTTCTGCCTGAGCTCAAACTTGGTGGACTGTCACATAAATTTAGCTCAAGTTATTCTTTCCTTTCTTGTGTCATGGAAGGGTTTGGAAGATCTATATGGCCTGGGGGGGTGAGGCAGAAAATATCTAAACTGAGAGCATGGTGATAGTTCAGTTAACTGAAGCCATCGTCCAATGGACAACAAAGCAAAACTCAAAGATATATCAGAACCATAGAAAGGTATGATAAGGCCATCCAGACAGGGAGCGCCAGACAAACCATACAAACAAAACTGAGAGTCATCAAAACATATGAACACATGTTATGTCAGTCACATATTTTAGCAGAAGGTGCAAGGCAAATGCCCAAGGATGGAACTAGTTGCACATTAGACCTTTCACTAAATAAACACTCCACGTCAGAGGTCAAAAGGATCTTTGACTACATCACATAGGTCAAGAGATGATGAGTATCATAACTGTCATAGTTTGTTTAAATCTACACCTATTCTTGGGACAGGGAGATATTGTTTAGAAAGGATCCCTGGAGGGAGGCATCAATTTAAGACACCTAGAATTTTTACGTAAAGGGATTTAAAATTAACTTGAAAACACTAAACTATTATATCATATAAGAGTAAAATTCAGCTTTCTCCCTACTGTCTGGAGGAAAGTGGCTCATGAGGCTACTTATATCAGTTTTAGAGAGAATAAAGGAAGGTTTTACATGTATAGAAATTTCTAAATGTGTTATTCCATTACACATACATTTTTATTCTTCACACTCTGCTATTTGTTTTGTTGTTATTTTTTGCTATTTCCATAGCTCAGCTACTTGTAAAGCTAAGGCACTTAAATTTTGATGGCTTTTATTGAATCCCTTAGCACAATGGTTTTCAAAGTGTGGCTTCTGGACTAACAGTATCGGCATCACCTAGGAGCTTGTTGAAAATGCAGAATATCAGGCTGCCTTCTGTACCGCTGAATCAGAAACTCATAGGGTGGAAGCCAGATATCTGTGTTTACCATGTCTTCCAGATCATCCCTATAAGTCTCTCAAGTTGGAGAACTGTTCCCAGAGGAAAAGTTAAATTTGATTTCTATACATTGTCTTCTAAGTTTCCACAATTCGGGTCTCCTTCAGTAACTGCCATGTGCACCTGCTTTGCTGAAATATATTAAAATTAATTTTTTTTTTTTTTTTTTTTTTGCGTTACGTGGGCCTCTCACCACTGTTGCCTCTCCCGTTGCGGAGCACAGGCTCCGGACGTGCAGGCTCAGCGGCCATGGCTCACGGGCCCAGCCGCTCCGCGGCATGTGGGATCTTCCCAGACCGGGGCACGAACCCGTGTCCCCTGCATCGGCAGGCGGACTCTCAACCACTGCGCCACCAGGGAAGCCCTAAAATTAATTTTTAACATTCACACTTTGGAGTTTCAAACATGCTACTATCCCATGGCTGATTTAATTAACATTCTTCAAATTAGTCTGTCCTTAACTAATTTGGAAGAAACTACCAGGTGACTAATTTCTGTTTTCTCAATGTCTCTTTCAATTGCCTTTTTGCTCCTCACAATATAATCCGGTTGACATTATTCTCCTACTTCCTTTACACTGAGGCTTCCTAATAAATGGGAACCTACATGCATTGTCTTTGTCCTACGCCTAGTCTCTCGTCAACACTCCCAAAACCCAACTCTGACTCCACTATGCCACTTAATTTTTAAAATATCTTACTTAAATGATAAACCAATATATCAATATGTTTTTCCCAGATTTAATCAGCTTCTATGTGACATTTGAGATTTCCCCATATTCTAGAAAGGGTACATTTCCTAGACTTTCCCTTCAACTGCTCTTTCTCAGTGTCTCAGATTTGTTCTCTTTCTAGCTCCAATTAGGAAATGGGAGTATTTCTCCAGGCTAGCTTCATCTTCTTGGCTCCCTCCTCTTCCTGATTTACACTGACACCACTGAGTGGCCTCACATAACTTACAGTTTTAACATTTATGCAATGGTGATTCCAGAGTCTATATTTCCAAAGCTGATCTCACCTCTGAGATTCAGATCCAAATATCCAAAACCTATTAAATACTTTCTTATGAAGTATCCACAGATTTTTCTCAGTGAGTCTAAAAATATCCATGTACTATTTCTTATTTTTAAAGTACCACATATTTATTGTAGAAATACATATATTTCTATAAATAACACAAAATTGAAAGCATGAGTCACTTATAATACTACCACCCAGAAACAACAGTTAGTATGTATACTCTCTCTCTCTCTCTCTCACACACACACAAACACACCTGTACTCCTTGCTTTGAAAGCATAATGTTACATTTTTCTACCAGAAATGTGACTGTTTAGAACCCCAGAGTATTTTTATTATTCACATGCAAAATGCTGTAACTACTTATGCATAAACTTCAAACCGAGTAAATTTAGACCACTTTTACACACGAATCTACTTCTTTGACTGTTATATGCACCTGATTGCATTTATATTACAAAGGGGAATGTGTAGCAGGATACAGATCTTTCAGGTTCAAAGCCGGTACAACATTACCCTTGAGTTACTGGGTATGGTTTTCTGTAAATATATTTTCCTTCTGGGAACCAATATACTCTAGAAAAATAGCAGAGAGCTGCCCTGTGACATTTAGTGAAAATTCAGTTTTGAAATGGGCATGTAGCTTCAGACTATTATCTCACTGTGTTTGAAAGTCCAAATGTCAGTATAAAGTGTTTGGGTTTAATGTTATTCTGAGGGGTAGGTGTGACTATATGTAAGTGTGTGTGTCTATGTGTGTGTATTATATTTTAAGAAGAAAAAAAATAAAACTGCAAGTATATTTTTTAACTATGGAGTAGGCATTTTTATTTTTCAATTTTTGACTGAGTTAGCTCCAAATAATCTCAAATCTAATAAATGATTTTTAAAAGTAAATAACGTCAAAATGTAACTAAATAACTTGAGACATGAACGTAAATGCAAAAGAATCCATTAAATGAAGTGTAGGTCATTGAAGAAGGGGAGGTATTCTGGAGATCATTGTTTTAACAAGCTTCATAGAAGTAGGTGCCTCTTTAAAGTATGTGCATGAATAACTTGGATTTAAAATTTAAAGTCACCCTTTAAGTGGAAAGAAAAGTTTAAATAGGGAGCATTGTATCATATAATCTCTATGTCTCAGACTTAATTCAGTACCCAAATTGTTCATTGCATGCTTCTGGAAAAGCAGGCAAAATGCAACACAGAAAGATAAATAAGTCAGGTTACTGTCCTAAGGCAGTTCTATACTCTGGGGAGAAGATGAGACAATGTGTAAGACAAGTATAGTGACAGATGGGATGTAATAATCGACAAGAGAGTAAGAACAGCTCCTCCTCTGTCACCCAACTCCATGTTGCCTGAAGAGGCAGCCACCTCTGAGTAACGTTTGGGTGTATAACACTCCTGCATGTCACTATTATACAAAGTAAATTGTTAGCATCCATGGAACTAGAACTGACCACCTAGCTTCAATGTAGAACAGGACCAGTCCCAACAGAGTTGCATATTCCTGCTTTCCTATGCCTCAAGACATCCATCACGACCTGAGTTCTCACCTCACAACTGCTCTCTGCTAATCTCATGCAGTTCCTAATCCCTTCCTCCTAAACTATGGTTCTTTGTCTTTGGAACTTAATGTGAGTGTTAAGTAAATTCTCTTGCATCCTGAAACTCTTCTCGGAACTTTTGCTTTATCTCTTTGCCCTTAAAGAAACCTGAGTGTGCCCTGAATTCTCCCACTCCCTTTGTGGCCCTCCAAATCTGGTGTTATTTATTTTATTTTATACCACATTTCCATGGGAAATGAATAGCTGTCATCTTTTACCTTACTGTAACTATCAGAGGATTAAGTCCCTCCTATCTTCCAGAGCTAAAAAATAGTTCCATTTCTTTGAAACTTATACCATTTAGATGAACCATTTACTCATCTCCCTTGTTTCCATGATATACCGATCTCTTGCTGACTCCCATTTACTCAGTCAAAACTTAGCTCTTGACTCAAAGTTTTACTTTTCCACAGTTGCTGTTATAATTCTTGGCAACATCAATACCCACATAGTTATTTTATTTATTTTTATTTATTATTTTTTTTTCCACATAGTTATTTTAGACAACACTTAATATTTCAGTTTCTTTGCTTACTTAAGTCTAATGAAATTTCCCCCCAATTTTCTTCATCTGTCTTCTCTTATGATACTTAGAACAATCATAATCATCAAAAACTTGACCTCATCTTCAAAATTTTAAATGCAAAATCCCAGCCTTTAAAAAAAGCAATCTCTTTCCTTTTAGTTTGCTTTTTCAAGCACTCTCAGTTCAGCTCTTCTACCATGTCTGTCACATTCTATCCCCCATCAGTTAATCCTACCATTTGCTCATAATCCATCCATTATCATTTCCTCACCTTACCTTCTTTACTGAGCAGCTTAGATTCTATGAATCCTCAATGAATTACTCCTCAATGTGTTCTTGAATCCACGTCCTGCCCTCTCATCATCATATTAGCTTTCCAAAATCCCAACTCTGAATGGACCTGAGGGAAACAAAAATATGTCACTCCAAAATATGCCACTTTGAATTATTTTGAACTAAAGACACTTAAGAAACATCAGATGCAAGAAGGATACTCTGAACCTCCTTTTTCTTCCTGAAAGCAGAAGAGTAAATGCCCATGTGAAAATCACCCTCCCTGTACCAAAAGAAGAGAAGACACTTTTATCACCAGAGATGAGGAGTTAGGGGCCAATAAATTTGTACAAAAACCTCAGTAAACTAACCGCTGTCGTCCTAGTTACTCCTTCACCATTTACTATGCCTAGCCCAAACCACATTTTCTTTTCAATTCTTCACAAATGTATTGTCTCTTCTTCTAAAAGATATAAAAGCTTCCTGCTGTGGTTACTTCTTCAGGTCTTCATTCTCTTGTGAAGGCCTCCATGGACATGTACATATAAATAAAATGGATGTGCTCTCCTCCTGTTAATTTGTTTTATGTCAGTTTAACTCTTAGGCCCAGCTGGAGATTTTAAGAGGTTAGAGGAGAATTTTTCCTCCCCTAAAAACTCAAAAACAAGCCTCCCCTGGACCTCTGACCAAGCAGCTGAATCACACACTCAAGCCAACACACTAGTTTTACTTAATGTTCAGTATCCTAAGATTCAAACAGGCTGCAGCACTGTCTGATCATTCTACTATATATAAAGTAGCCAACTCACTTTCTAATTCTTGAGAAGATTATATAACATCTTCTTCTTTCTCCAAATATGTGTTATCCTACCCACCTTCTGCCATCTCAGCTCATGAGCTTGCCTCACACATTATTGAGAAAAAAGAAATTATTAGATGCTAAATCTTTTCTCTAACCTACAAATAACAACCCAAGCGAGGTCACAGTGACATCCAAGTTGCTAAATCCAGTGTTCTCCTTTTCTACCTACATCTTACACGAATGCAACATTCAATACCCCTGAACTCTTGTTCCTAAAAACATTTCTTCTCTCTAGAATTCTGTAGCACCAGACTCTCATTGTTATTCTTCTCTGACCTTTTCCCTCTCTTTTTATAAACTCTATACATTGAAATTCCCTAGGGTTCTGTCCCATAACTATGCAGACTTCTCACTTTCTTCATAGTACATAGTTTGTCCTTGTGTAATTTTTACTTGTGTAATTGTCTGTCCCCATGTCACACACTAGGGTTGCATGTACTTAAGGTGGTTCTCATGTTCTTATATGTTTTGGTCTCTTGGTTTCTACTTTCATTATGTTACACAGGACATTACATATAGAAGATATATTTGTTTGCTAAATGAATGAATGAATAGACAGTACTACTGTGAACTTATTAAAACAGTAATATTTGTATTCCCATGGATGAACGCATAGAGGAGAGGTCAATGGTTATCTTCTCTGTGTTTTCATAATTTTTTAGAAACAATAGGCTTTCAGCTGCTCTGTTCACTTATTGAAAATAATCATATCCTCTTACCACATTCTTGTTCCTACTTGAGAGCTATAACTGGCAGCTTTTTCTTCTCTATTTGAAATATTGTGCAAATGCTAAAGCTAAAGAGATCTTTACCTGCTTCCAGCTAGAAGTGGAAGGCTCTGCTCCAAGGGACAACCTGCTTTCACTTTGGTGCCTGCAGGGCATCTGACATCATTCATTTTGATCAGGCTACTTTCTACCTTATTAGTGTTGCTACTTGCTTCATGGTGCAGGTTAATTTCCTCTTACAGATCTGCATAAGTTCCCAACATTATCCTATATCTCAGCTACATATTTCTTCAGGGAATTGATCAGCATACCTTCTCCCACTTGAATACTATATTTAAATTCTCTACGTATCTGTATCACAATATGCCTGAAAAAAATTCAATATGTAGAGCATGTCTGGTTATAGCCATTACCTGAAGCACAGTTAATTACTATCATTTCATGTATCAACAATTGAAATACTGGCCTAGTTTATCTACTATTTTTGAGCAAAATGTTGACAGCTTTCTATTTGTTTAAGTAAGATCCCCCTTTTCTATATCTTTGCTATCACTATTAAATATACCATGTAGAGTCAGACACAGATAAAGATGAATTGATTTAATTAAATCTCTAATTTCATATTCTAGAGGTTTAAGGTTTTAGGTATCATGCCCTATATTAATATAAAAATGAAAGTACCTTCTGTTTGGTAAGGCATGCAGAGACTGGCATAATCCCTCTCTAAGGAATAAAGAAAATACAATTTTAAATGATTCCCTCCTATAAACAGAGTTCCAGATTCATAGCTTAAACCAATTTCACCTACAAGTAGAACCACTTTAAATGTGTTTTGTTTATCTCTGTTACTTATCTTCATTTGAACTGGTGTGTGCTAATAGTTTGTTCCAAGAATATTGCTTCCTAGGTCTTGGGTTATGGCAATGAAACTGGTTGAGTTCATGTAGGAAGCAGAAACCACTGTAAGATATTTTAAGAATATTTTAATAGAAGGATGACTTGCTTATGAAACCGTTGGAAGGGCTGGAAGAAATGATCAAAGAATAGGATTCTCAGAAGGACACTTATGACAGACTCCACTATCCAGGGGAGCTACAACTTCTGTCTAATCAGAGCTATTAGTTACGAGTTATTAGGAAGTTGCCATTGGCTTGACTGCATTACCAAGCATATCCTCTCTCTACTCTTTGGAAAGCTGGGATCAGAGAGCCACGGCCACCACAGGCACAAGTGTATTTTGAAACACACAAGCTGGTCACGGACATGAGACGCTGATCCTGACCCACTGACTGGCACAGTCTAAATTGGGCCATTGGAAAACTGCTTCAGGCAAAACCAACTCCACATCCTGGTTTTCTAGAAAAGAGCTCACATAGCAAGAGGATTGCCTCCGTTTCATTTCTGCCTTCCAAGGCTCAAGTGAAAACGTATTTAGCTTTGTGCTTTCAGAGTAGGTAATGTGAGTAGATGCTACACATCACTGACCAAATCCACCTTAATTCTTTGTGAAGAAAACCAATATAAAAATGGAACAAGTGTGACAAATCTATTAAATAAGTTGATCACAAATATCCCACTTTACCAATATTATGATTTTGAAATAATTAATACACCATGTGAAGTATAGAATTAGTTCTCTATTCTTTGGACTCCTCCTATATTGAAATATTCAAATTTCCCAAGCTCCCTAGGCTTTTTCTTGCTTCATACCTTGCACGTTAAACTCCTAAAACAGCACTGTCGTTCTCTCCCTCCATCCTCTTTATTGGCCTACCTATCTGCTTCAGGAAGCTGTATTTTATCTCCAACTTCACTTGTATTTCTCTCTCTTATATGTTCCCAAAGCTCTCATTGTAAATCACCATCATAAAAAGATCACCTATTAACTTACATGTATATTCCAATAGAGCATAAAATTTTTAAAGACAGTCTTCTTCTTCTGTATCCAGTGTGCATAGCAGGTGCTCAGTAAACGTTATTTGAATCTATGTTCAAATGACATTTTCAGGCTTTTTTTTTTTTTTTTTTTTTTTTTTTTTTTTTTTTTTTTTTTTTTTTTCGGTACGGGGCCCTCTCCCTGTTGTGGCCTCTCCCGTTGCAGAGCACAGGCTCCGGACGCACAGGCTCAGCGGCCAGGGCTCACGGGCCCCGCCGCTCCGCAGCATGTGGGATCTTCCCGGCCCGGGGCACGAACCTGTGTCCCCTGCATCGGCAGGTGGACCCTCAACCACTGTGCCACCAGGGAAGCCTGCTCATTGTGGTTTTGATTTGCGTTCCTCTAATAATTAGCGCTGTTAAGTATCTTTTCATGTGTCTGTTGGCTATCTGTAGGTCTTCTTTGGAAACGTGCCTATTTAGGTCTTCTGCCCATTTTTTGATTGGGGTGTTTGTTTTTTTGATGTTGAATTATATGTGCTGCTTGTGTATTTTGGATATTAACCCCTTGTATGTCGCATCATTTGCAAATATTTTGTTCTATTCTGTAGGTAATCTTTTTGTTTTGTTGATGATTTCTTTTGCTATGCAAAAGCTTTTTTTAAGTTTGATTAGGTTCCTTGTTTATTTTTGCTTTTCTTTCTTTTGCCTTGGGAGACTGATTAGAGAAAATATTGCTACAATTTATGTCCAAGGATATTTTGCCTACATTCTCTTCTAGGAGTTTTATTGTGTCATGTCTTATATTTAGGTCATTGAACCATTTTGAATTTATTTTTGTATATGGTGTGAGGAACTGTTCTAATTTCATTGATTTACATGTGGCTGTCCAGCTTTTCCAACACCATTTGTTGAAGAGACTGTCTTTTCTCCAGTGTATAGTCTTGTCTCCTTTGTCATAGATTAATTTACCATAGGTATGTGAGTTTATTTCTGGGCTATTGATCTATATGTCTGCTTTTGTGCAAATACCGATTTTATTACTGTAGCTGATTTTATTACTGTAGCTTTGTAGTATTGTCTGAAATCTTGGAGGGTTATGCCTCTAGCTTTATTCTTTTTCCTCATGATTTCTTTGGCAACTCTGGGTCTTTTGCGGTTCCATATAAATTTTAGAATTATTTGTTCTAGTTCTGTGAAAAATCTCATGGATAGTTTGATAGTAATAACATTAAATCTGTGGATTGCTTTGAGTAGTATGGAAGTTTCTAATATTAATCCTTCCAATCTAAGAGCAATAGATATCTTTCTGTTTCTCTGAATCATCTTCAATTTCCTTTATCAATGTTTTATAGTTTGCAGCATATAGTTCTTTCACTTCCTTGGTTAAGTTTATGCCTAGATATACTTTTTTTTTTTTTTTCGGTACGCGGGCCTCCCGTTGCGGAGCACAGGCTCCGGACGCGCAGGCCCCGTGGCCATGGCGCACGGGCCTAGCCGCTCCGCGGCATGTGGGATCTTTCCGGACCGGGGCACGAACCCATGTCCCCTGCATCGGCAGGCGGACTCTCAACCACTGCGCCACCAGGGAAGCCCTAGATATACTTTTGTGATACAATTTTAAATGGGATTTGTTTTTACTTTCTCTTTCTGATATTTCCTTGTTAGTGTAGAGAAATGCAAGAGATTTCTGTATATTAATCTTATATTGTTTGTTTGTTTGTTTGTTTTCTAATTTAAACATAACCCAGGATAGGCGAAGTGTTTTGTCAGGATTAGGTAATTGCTGAAGTTGTTTGATGGATCCGTGAAGGATCATGTTGGTATTCTTTCTCATTTTGTATATGTTTGGAATATACTATGAAAAATATTAAAAAGAAGTGTGCTAAAATTTAAACACACACATACTTCAAAATGTCAGAATAGAACCCATCAGACATTATGTTCCCAAACACTGAGAAAGCAGTCTAAGACCTTTTTATTATTTCTTACTGCTAAGTATATAAATATGTAATAATATAAAAATAATTATTTTAAAATATTTGTATCAAATATTTCAATATATATCATAATAGTTCAATATTTTTCATTAGATTTATTTTAAATAAACTGTTTTAGAAAAATTTAATGTTAAACAATAATGGCAATATAAGGAGAATATTTTGATTCTTATGTCATTGACAAAACACTTGATCTAAAATTTCTTGTGTTTTTGTCTTGAGAGAAATTATTTGTCATTAATAGTTAATACACTGGAAAAAAAGGTTTTACAAACTTCATTAATAGTGAAATGATTTCTTCAAACAAAATCTTATATGGAAGTTCAAAATGTAAAGGAGAAATTAATGGCATTAATATAGCTGAAATAATCACAGAGGACGAAAACCTGCTACCATGGTTAATCCCCAGCCACCCAAGGCAAATTCTGATGATGAGATTCAGTAAAATCAATTTATACTCCTTACTCCTTCTAGGTTATGAGTGAAAAGAGGTTTTTATCTCTACATTTTCATGGTAATATATTGAAGTTTATGATAGACAACTCACTGTTATAAATGTTTTATGTTGTACATAGAAGTAAATATGCCACGTATTTAAGAAGATAGGCTGTGAAGACAATTTGATTCCTAATCATAATCGTTATCAGTGTGCCTCTTCATTTACTCAAGCCTTCCTTTAAGTTATGAAGTAAAGTCTTCCTATAGTCTGAGGTTTTTCTTAAATTTACTCCTAGACATTTAAAATTTTTTATGATAATCATTATTGTATTGCTTATTTTTAAGATATTGCAAAGTGTTTTGCCTGCATTATGTTATTTAATTGCCACAATATCCCTATGTACCCTTATTATCTCCAGTTTACATATAATATACCTGAGGCAGAGAGAAGCACAGTAACTCACACAAAGATAAACTGTTATCACGTGATAGAGTCTGATTTCAAGCCTATATTCATCTGACTTCAAACATATGTCTTAATGGCTATACTGTATTTAACTTCTCTAAATATCTGTTTCCTCAACTAAAAAAGCAGGGCCTTGAAAGAACTAAATGAGACGTACTTGTAGTAAGTTGTTACTTATGATATTTATAGTAAGTTGTTTTATACTTATAGTAAGTTTTTAACTCAAATTAATAACAATGTGGACATCATGTCCATCCATTTCTGTTGACTATGGTACATATTGCCAAACAGTTCTTTAAAGTGTTGTATACTTTACATCCTCACCCACAATGTGATAGGGTTCCTACTTCTCCATATCCTCACCAACTGTTGATTTACTCCGTGTTTTCATTTTTGGCCTTTCAATGGTTGTATGGTGGTATACCTGTGTGGTTTTAATCTGCATTTGCCTGATGAGTAATGACATTAAGTACCTTTCCTTTTGCATTTTGATTATTTGCCATTTGAATATCCTTGTTTTGTGAAAGTCCTGTTCATGTTTTTGTCCATTTTTACAAAATTGAGTTGTATGCCTTTTTCATGTTGACCTGTAGGAATTCTTTATATTCTGGATGCAAGATTCTTGTCTGATATATATATATATATATGTATGTATATAAGAGTATGTGGAAGCAAAATCTACACATTCCCCCTCACTCCTACCAAACTTTAATGTGAAATGAGCAAGAAGAAAACATTATGGTGCTAATTTTTATTGTGTTTATTTGGTTTTGAGAGCAGAAAGCCTGAAACTGATGAATAAACTTTGGACAGGTAACATTTGGGGACATTGTGCATGTCATCGGTTCCATAGTGCTCTCTGTTTCTCAGATCTTATTTATTCATCTGCATTCCTTAGTATATTAATATCTTCATTAGTTGTTTGCTGCATCCATATATTTCATTTGTTTTAGCATCTAGGACACAATAGCTACTGTATAAATATTGGCCTGTTTAGTTAATTAAGTTTTCTGAAATATGTGATATAAAAGGAACACACCTCCTTACCCTCCTGTTATCAGGACATTTTTTCTCCCTTTATATATTTCATATTTCAGTTTTATGGACATTCAGGAAGGAGTAGATAGATATTACTGAGGTATCATTTTGCCTACAGAGCTTTCTGCTCCTGACTTTCTTGTGTCTTTCATATTTTTTTCTACATGCATTCTATATTCAAAAATGTTGAATCATTTCTAGTTCCTATTGCCAATCAGAAATCTCACTTTATTAGCACTGTATAAGATATTCTCATAATCTGATCCCTGCTTATCTCTTCTTAGAATAATAGGGAAGGACTTAGCATTCCCCTCCCATCCTGTGTTCTTTTCCACTTTCTTACCTTGGCTTATCTTGTTTCCTTGAGGTGAATACCTTCCTTGGACCTTACTCAGTTGGCAAACCACTAATTATAATTCAGCTTCCTAAATGTCTCTTCTGTTTTAAAACATTTTGTAATCTTTTCATAAAAAGAAGCCAAACTTTCCACTATGCCTTCAGAGGATTTTATATGCGCTTTATTATGAAACATGTTGTGCTCAACAAATTGTTATTAAGCATATCAGTCATTTAATTAATGGCTTATAATAATACCTAAAATAAGTTAATTTCATATCTTCTAACTACTTCTTAAAATGAGGCATTGTAATCATTTAAATATTTTTTAAACATAATTTTTAATACAGGGAAATTTATCCTTATAAGTAATTCTTTGCTCATTTTTTGTAGGGATAGTGTCATGGAATATGTAAAATTGTGGAAACATGCATAAGTTATTTTTATAGAACCTCTGTTCTGAAATATATATATTTTAAAAATATTTACATAAAAATGGCTTATGTCGCTATGTACTTATAAGTGTGATATATTTAACACTGGAATTTTCTATGCTATGCATAAATTCAAACACAGGCAGAGGTATTTTTCTTTCGTTAGTATATAATGCTTTCGTACTTTTGTATGGGTTGACGTAGTTTCATTCTCTTCCTAATCTCAGAGGAAAAAAAAAAATATATATATATGCTAACATTATCCAGATTAAGTGAGAAAATTAAAAGAAATCTCTTAATGAAAGGAATGGTTTTCTCCAACTTACATTTTATATTATGTTTTAGCTCACTGAAATGCTGCCAGCACAGTTATTTTACTTTCATCTGGCAAATCCTAGTTTCACTTACCCCAAATAACTCCACAACTTTTATCTCTTCCACTTATTTTTTGAACATGTTTCCACATTACTCCTTAAAAGATTAGAAACCATAGGTGGTTATAAATTAAGAATAGCACCTCCTATTCAATTTTATTAGTTTCACAGTTTATATCGAAGGCTATTTCTTTATAAAACTAGAGGGGGAAAAAAAAAGACTATTTCATGAACAAAATGACAGCATTATAAATTAGAGTCCTAAAATCTGCACTGTTTTCTTCAGACTCAATGTTCTTTTAAGGCAGTGATAGCTCCCTAAGGAATGTCCATGTTTATGAGCCCCTGACAATGTTTTTGAAGGGGAAATGCCTCTTTCAGTGATAAAAATGTTATCAACATGTACCTGAGGCAGATCTCAATCAGCTCTTAATAGTTTCTTCACTGACTCTCATTCCATCTGGTTGAAGGACAGTTGGCAGTTCTGTGAGATATATATGGTCGCACATATAATTGATGTGTTGTCAGTGACTCTGAGATGTCCCATAACTCTTATTCATATTTTCTACTTTGCAGATTCATATTGCATCTCATTTAATTATACATTTTTGAACAGTAAAAAGTAATAATAAGTAAAAATTGATGTTTTGTTTAGGTAACAAACCAAAAACACTTAGGTTCTTACTTATTTTACCTTTGCATAAGCTGAAATTTAAATTTTATTTTGAATTTTTAATGCTATGTGTATCTGTTATTTTACTTCTTTGAATATTTGTATTAAAATGGTCATTGAAATTATTTTATTCCTTTGTGTGTGTTTTTGAATTAGGATAAATATATGGATAATATTAACTTTCTTTAAATTTTTAATCCAATATGCTCTTATCTAACTTAACTGATAATCAGAACAAGCCAAAATACAATATAGCACAAAAATTCATTACTATATAATATTGCATTACTACAGAGCTAGTGATAGAATAATGAAAACCATAATAATAATTATAACAACAATAATGATAAATTAACTTTTAAATAAAAATTTGAACTTTACATCTTTTAAATGACTTGCCACAGTCCCCACCCCTCCCTATTGTCTTTCAAGAGTGCCATTTTATTCATTTCATTGCTTTCCTGACCTCTACTGGCTTATGCTCTTCAGCATAACCCTACTAAGCAAGAATCCTATAATGAAGGTAATATGAGTAAACCCAGTTTTATAAATATATATAAGCAAATATGGGATACTTTCAGAAGAAGAAAAAAACTGTTCAATATCACACACTTTGTAAGTGAAGACCTAAGGTTAGAATTTAGAAGTCATTTCTAACCAGTTTTCATTATTGCCCCAATTTTAATAACATTTTAGATGACTGTTTTGATAAATTTTGCTGGCTTTAAAATACAAACTGAAAAATGTGTCTTTGTCATTATATAGTTTCCACTAAAAGTACAAGAAAAAATTGTTTTGAGTGAAAACAAAATGAGAAAAGTATGGTCATTTAAAATTTCAATTCCCTAGAATATTTTATTCATGAAAAATATGTTTTTGTGCTACAAGACAAGCCCACTGAAAGCATTTTTAAATGTAGATTTCCTTATTCAGTACACCCTTTTGATATGCAATAATTTTCTTTATAGTGCAATGAATGTTAATAATTACATACATAACAATTTGACCAGATGTTTACATTAGATGCAAGGTAATATAAAATAATAAAAAATGTGATAATAACACATTCATACAAAAATAACTTAGAATAAACCACTCTAGTTATTTTATGAATGAAAAATATTTCTTTATGAAGTTACGAAGGGGATGATTGTTTATCTCTCCCTAGCAGTTTCTTAGAGGATGTTAAGCTTTGTTGTCTAAATGATTAAGTTTTACACACAGAGAAATTCAGAAAAAAGCAGGGCAAAAGTACTAGATGAATACTAATATATGTATGTGTCTCTCTGTATGTAAGTTTATATTCTACAGTCTTTTCCTTCAAAGCTATTGCTAACATATCACAAAAAATAATAAAAAAACTGAAAACAAATAACAAGAGAAAAAAGGCTATGTTAGAAAATTCAAAAGGGCATAAAACAAGAGAATATACAAGTATAACAGCTCCACTTTTATAAATGCCTATTTGGTTAAGCAGAGTGCTTACATTAAAACTTTATAATTTTTCCCCAAACACTACAATTTCCTTTTTGTATAATCAGACAGTATTTACTGATGTGATCCATGTGCCAAGTTTTACGCTTGATGTTGAAGAGACAAAGCTGAATAAAATATGACAGTCTCCCTCAGAGAGCCTACAATAAAATGAGAGGCAGGTATGAACTTATGAAATTATTGTAAATAAAATATGGTGAGTAGAGGTATAAACCAGGTACTATGAAAACACTAAGAGAGGATGTTCACAGAAAGATTCGGCAAGGAATAAGCATCTGAGCTGACCTTTGGGTTTGAGTAGGAGTTTATCATGTGGGTCATGGAAGAGAGCAATTTCCAGAGAGACAAAGCAGCATAGACTGAGGGAAACATGAAAAATAAGGTGAGGAGTGATGGACGAGGAGATTTCATTAAGGAGAGCACATTGTGCTTGGAGGAGGAGGGGACGGGTAGAGAAAGATAAAACTAGACCAGGGCAGAATCAGACTTGGAAGTGCTGTGAGCATGAGCTTTATCTTTAGGTGTTGAAAAGCCAGTAGAGGTTTTAAAAATGGAAGCAACATTACCAGATTTGCTTAAGTAGGAAGAGACCTCTGGAAGCAGTAGTGAAATTCCTGCTTTTCTGCCTTCATGCAAAAGTTGCTTCTTAGCTCACACTTTATATCCTTTGACGGACATTGCTGGCTCAATTGCACCATTTCCAGAAGAGGCAGTAGGAAGATAGAAGGGAGTTTGTGGAGTGTAATGGATGGGAACAACGATATGGATAGAGAATCTTCGTTAGCCCTGCCCTTTTTAAACTTCCGCTAGTTTCCACATCATGCTTTCCCAAGCACTGAGGCAGGCTACAGGCACTCAATCCCGGTCTTCCTCTCCACCTTTAAATAATTCTACCATCCTGGCTAATTTCAATATCCTCATGAATGACTCAGATACTAACATAGCCTGACAACTCTTCACCTAAAGTCTTTGGAGACCTTCATCCACTCCCTTCTTCAGGGACCACTTCTATGACCATAATAGACCCTGACAGCCCAGGAATAGAAATCAGGAGCTTCTCACTGACCAACCCTTTATGACATTTGCTTCTCCTCAAGGAATAATCTCACCATCCCCACTGATTATTGTCACTTTGATATTTCTCAAGAACATTGCCCTCAAGAGGGTGGAATAGCTATATAAATGACAATTAAAATGTAATAAGAAAATACCCATAATAGAAATGGTATAAAACTCAGTGGAGGCATTCATGAAAGAAGAACTAAATCTTCCTTTAAGGTCAGGGAAATCTCCATTAAAAAGATTTTGAACTAAAATTTTAGGGATGAGCAGATGTTTGCCAGCTCCACACTTAGTGGAAGAGGTTTCTACGTAGAAGGAATAATATGTATAAATCAAAATTATGTAAGAGTGAATGACCTGATGAAGAAATCAAAAATATCCCATATTACTAGTCAATATAGTTTAAAAACGTCTGTGGCTGGATACGTGCTTACTATACCAAAAGCAAGAGTATGAAGTCATTCAATGCCACGCAAAGAAGCTATACTATTAATCCTGTAGGCTGTCTGAATCCATAGAATAATTTTGAATATGAAATGATTTTACCATTTTTGCATATGACAAAAGTTTATTTTGGTCCCTAATCTACTTCTTAGACCTTTCCATTAAAGTCTCTTAAGTGCCATTTAAGTGTAAACTCTCTTAGAAATTTGTCCCATATGCTGATGTCAGAAATCTGAATCTCCAATCTTAAACTCTACACAGAATTCCAAACTTATTTATCTCATTACCTTCAGAATATCTCCAATAGGATGCTGCATTGAGACATCTCCTTGTGTGTCTCTGTGACTTCTGACGATTTCTTGACTTTCTTGACCTTCCACCTTTATTGGTGACAAACTGCTTACTAGATCACATTCAAGTCAAATCTTAGAGATCATACTTTGGTATTTTATTTAACACCCATACTTAATCACTTAACTAAATTCTGCTATTATCTTTTAAATATCTCTCTGTTCCAACATGTCCTCTGTAACCTCAATTAAACTGCTTATTTTAGGATTCTATCTTCCTTGACCAGTATCTGCTTTAAATATTTCTAATTATTACTAGTAGGCCCTTAATGAATATTGTAAGATGAATAACAAGCAAAAGATATGAATAGAAATTTAATTAGTACTATCAGCCACTGTAAACTGAAGCCCTAACTTTTTTCCTGGTATGGACTAATTATAAGTAAATGCTTAAAGTAGGTAAGTAAATTGACTGAATTTAGGATGGATGCTAGGAGTAGTACAGTAGAAACAGAAACACCGTTTGCTGTATTCTTGGTTTTAGTAGTTTATGATGATTTAAAATTGTAATTCAAGTTGGAGTATCCATTGACTAAGTACACACTGTCTTAATATGCAAATGATTATATATAGTTATATATGCATAACTATATATAAACTGTTCAATATATTTTCTATAAAATAATATGCATAGGTAAAACATTCATACAACTAAAATGTGATTAATTTATTGTGAAAATCTGAAATAAAAACTTCACAAATTCATACTAAACTAACCTACAGAATATTCAAAGTAAATCTTACCAGTGTGATAGAATGCTAAAAGACAAGTAATAGTGCAAGAATAGATCTTTAGCTTGATTTCCTAAAGTCAGTTCTGCCTGATATAAACCAGAGAAATCTTATACATGCCTCTAAAATAATCTAGGAACAGAACACCTTTTCCAGCAACCATATTAGATACGTATTACAGTACTCTATCCTTAAGAAAATTATGTACAATATTCTGATTTTTTAAAAAATAGCAATGGATCTTTTCTTTTAATATGTATTTATTTGGCTGCGTTGGGTCTTAGTTGTGGCATGAGGGATATTTGTTGCAGCATGCGGGATCTAGTTCCCTGACCAGGGATCAAACCATGGCCCCCTGCACTGGGAGTGCAGAGTCTTAGCCACAGTTCCACTAGGGAAGTCCCCACATATTCTGATTTTAATCCATAGTAAGAAAAATTAATTTAATTACATAAACCTCTGAATATTAAAAGTAGTGGATTAAACAAAACCAAAAATGATGTTTTGAATTTCAGATTAAAATACATATGTATTTCTTACTGCCAAATGATAAAAATATTAACAGTGACTGGGCTTCCCTGGTGGCGCAGTGCTTGAGAGTCCGCCTGCCGATGCAGGAGACGCGGGCGCTGAGCCTGTGCTCCGCAACAGGAGAGGCCAACGCAGTGAGAGGCCTGGGTATGGGCAAAAAAAAAAAAAAAAAAAAAAAATATTAACAGTGACTATATATATATGGATATATATGTATATTATATATATATATGAAAGCCCCAAACATATGTCATAACATTTAATCCTTACAACTGAAGAATTGCCCACATTTTAGTAGAGGGAAAAAGAACTCACACAATGTAAGTACCTTGTATAAGTTCAAGGTGGTAGCAGATGAAGGACCCCATTTTCAAATTGATGTCTGTCTAACTTCAGAGACAAAGTTCTAAGAGATGACTCAAAAAGAGGAAAACACTGATTTCTTAAAATTTGCAGTTACCTATGCGTATCATTGAAGATAACTTTTCATGTCATCTACCTAATTTTACAAGTTAACCAAGTAAGTGTCATAGGAAGAAAAAGAATTGACTAACTTGTCCTGGAAAAGGCCAGAAAGTAAATCTTTTTGGCATTGCAGGCTGTACCATTTCTATAGCAACTACTCCATTTTGTTGTATCATGAAAGCAGCCACAAACAATACATAAACAAATGAGTGTGGTTGTTTTCAGTACAACTTCATTTTTGGATATTGACATTTGATTTTCAGATAAGTTTCATGTGTCATGAATTCTTATTCTTTTTTTTTTTTTAATGATTTGAAGATGTAAAAATCATCCTCAGCTTGGAGGCCGTACAGAAACAGGTGGTGGGCTGGATTTGAGCACATGGTCTGCCAATGCCTGAAATAAAGGATTGTTTAGCTTTGCAATATAATATACAAAATATAGAGCTAAAATCATATAATTTTCAAAACCTATTTTGGATTTTCATCTGTTAAAACTGAAAGAACTAAAATTATCTTTGTAGTTTAGCGTTCATCCTATGTAGGAAAGCAATGAACAGAAATTTTTAGAAAAGAGTGGCTCCTGAAATATGAACATGCTGGGCTCACTGCATTTCTTCATGAATGTGGTTTCTCTTTCTACTCCTCACAACCTCCACTCATCCATCCTGCCAGTCATAACTCACACAAACCTCCCATGTCTGTGTCTTCTCTTACTGTTGTGCCCACAAGGGACTTTGTAATCTTTAAAATCACATTGAAGGTAATGTCCTAGGGACACATTTAGCATTTTAATATTTTCTTTCATTTTATATTAATTTATTTCATGGTTTAGTAACTTAATAGTAGAAACAACATATAATTTTTTCCCCAATAACACTCCCAATCCTCTTTAAAAATTGTGTTAGTATAACCAACAAAATTTAGAATCTCAGATCTTAGAACAAGTAGACAGGCATCTCAGGAGTTAAACTGTTTCAGCCTCCTTTGGCCACATACAGCTCTTTTATCCCAATTTCTCTGTTATCTCAATTTCTCTAAAAACCAAATTTATGTGAATTACATGTGACCACATGGCTAGTGACAGAATGGGGATTACTTCTTGTTTTGACAGTATTTTTTACTTTATTTTTCACTAGTTTTCTCTTTGTGTTTCAGTTTTGTAATTTTCTTTTTTTTTTAATAACATCTTTAATGGAGTATTATTGCTTTACAATGGTGTGTTAGTTTCTGCTTTATAACAAAGTGAATCAGTTACACATATACATATGTTCCCATATCTCTTCCCTCTTGCATCTCCCTCCTTCCAACCCTCCCTACCCCACCCCTCTAGGTGGTCACAAACCACCAAGTTGACCTCCCTGTGCTACGCGGCTGCTTCCCACTAGCTATCTATTTTACTTTTGGTAGTGTATATATGTCCATGCCACTCTCTCACTTTGTCACAGCTTACCATTCCCCCTCCCCATATCCTCAAGTCTGTGTAGGTCTGTGTCTTTATTCCTGTCTTACCCCTAGGTTCTTCATGACATTTTTTTTTTTCTTAGATTCCATATATATGTGTTAGCATATGGTGTTTGTCTTTCTCTTTCTGACTTACTTCACTCTGTATGACAGACTCTAGGTCCATCCACCTCATTACAAATAACTCAATTTCATTTCTTTTTATGGCTGAGTAATATTCCATTGTATATATGTGCCATATCTTCTTTATCCATTCATCTGATGATGGACACTTAGGTTGTTTCCATCTCCTGGCTATTGTAAATAGAGCTGCAATGAACATTTTGGTACATTACTCTTTTTGAATTATGGTTTTCTCAGGGTATAGGCCCAGTAGTGAGATTGCTGGGTCATATGGTAGTTCTATTTGTAGTTTTTTAAGGAACCTCCATACTGTTCTCCATAGTGTCTGTACCAATTCACATTCCCACCAGCAGTGCAAGAGTGTTCCCTTTTCTCCACACCCTCTCCAGCATTTATTGTTTATAAATTTTTTGATGATGGCCATTCTGACCCGGGTGAGATGATATCTCATTGTAGTTTTGATTTGCATTTCTCTGTTGATTAATGATGTTGAGCATTCTTTCATGTGTTTGTTGGCAGTCTGTATATCTTCTTTGGAGAAATGTCTATTTAGGTCTTCTGCCCATTTTTGGATTGGGTTTTTTGTTTTTTTGTTATTGAGCTGCATTGGCTGCTTATAAATTTTGGAGATTAATCCTTTGTCAGTTGCTTCATTTGCAAATATTTTCTCAATTCTGAGAGTTGGGTTTTGGTCTTGTTTATGGTTTCCTTTGCTGTGCAAAAGCTCTGAAGTTTCATTAGGTCCCATTTGTTTGTTTTTATTTCCATTTCTCTAGGAGGTAGGTCAAAAAGGATCTTGCTGGGATTTATGTCATAGAGTGTGCTGCCTCTGTTTTCCTCAAAGGGTTTGATAGTGCCTGGCCTTAAATGTAGGTCTTTAATCCATTTTGAGTTTATTTTTGTGTATGGTGTTAGGAAGTGTTCTAATTTCATTCTTTTACATGTAGCTGTCCAGTTTTCCCAGCACCATGTATTGAAGAGGCTGTCTTCTCTCCATTGTATATTCTTGCCTCCTTTATCAAAAATAAGGTGACCATATATGTGTGGCTTTTTCTCTGGGCTTTCTATCCTGTTCCATTGATCCATATTTCTGTTTTTGTGCCAGTACCATACTGTCTTGATTACTGTAGCTTTGTAGTATAGTCTGAAGACAGGAAACCTGACTCCTCCAGCTCCGTTTTTCGTTCTCAAGATTGCTTTGGCTATTCGGGGTCTTTTGTGTTTCCACACAAATTGTGAAATTTTTTGTTCTACTTCTCTGAAAAATGACAGTGGTAGTTAGATAGGGATTGCATTGAATCTGTAGATTGCTTTGGGTAGTAGAGTCATTTTCACTACGTTGATTCTTCCAATCCAAGAACATGGTATATCTCTCCATCTATTTGTATCATCTTTAATTTCTTTCATCAGTGTCTTATAGTTTTATGCATACAGGTCTTTTGTCCCCCTAGATAGGTTTATTCCTAGATATTTTATTCTTTTTGTTGCTATGGTAAATGGGAGTGTTTTCTTGATTTCACTTTCAGATTTTTCATCATTAATGTATAGAAATGCAAGAGATTTCTGTGCATTAATTTTGTATCCTGCCACTTCAGCAAATTCATTGATTAGCTCTAGTAGTTTTCTACTACCATCTTTAGGATTCTCTATGTATAGTATCACGTCATCTGCAAACAGTGACAGCTTTACTTCTTCTTTGCCGATTTGGACTCCTTTTATTTCCTTTTCTTCTCTGATTGCTGTGGCTAACACTTCCAAAACTATGTTGAATAAGAGTGGTGAGAGTGGGCAACCTTGTCTTGTTCCTGATCTTAGTGGAAATGCTTTCATTTTTTTCACCATTGAGGACGATGTTGGCTGTGGGTTTGTCATATATGGCCTTTATTATGTTGAGGAATGTTCCCTCTATGCCTACTTTCTGGAGGTTTCTTATCATAAATGGGTGTTGAATTTTGTCAAAAGCTTTCTCTGCATCTATTGAGATGACCATATGGTTTTTCTCCTTCAATTTGTTAATATGGTGTATCACATTGATTGATTTGCATATATTGAAGAATCCTTGCATTCCTGGAGTAAACCCCACTTGATCATGGTGTATGATCCTCTTAATGTGCTGTTGGATTCTGTTTGCTAGTATTTTGTTGAGGAGTTTTGCATCTATGTTTATCAGTGATATTGGCCTGTAGTTTTCTTTCTTTGTGACATCCTTGTCTGGTTTTGGTATCAGGGTGATGGTGGCCTCCTAGAATGATTTTGGGAGTGTTCCTCCCTCTGCTATATTTTGGAAGAGTTTGAGAAGGATAGGTGTTAGCTCTTCTCCAAATGGATAGAATTCAGCTGTGAAGACGTCTGGTCCTGGGCTTTTGTTTGTTGGAAGATTTTAAATCACAGTTTCAATTTCAGTGCTTGTGACTGGTCTGTTCATATTTTCTATTTCTTCCTGATTCAGTCTCGGCAGGTTGTGCATTTCTAAGAATTTGTCCATTTCTTCCAGGTTGTCCATTTTATTGGCATAGAGTTGCTTGTAGTAATCTCTCATGATCTTTTGTATTGCTGCAGTGTCAGTTGTTACTTCTCCTTTTTCATTTCTAATTCTATTGATTTGAGTCCTCTCCCATTTTTTCTTGATGAGTCTGGCTAATAGTTTATCAATTTTTTTTTTATATTCTCAAAGAACCAGCTTTTAGTTGTATTGATCTTTGCTATCATTTCCTTCATTTCTTTTTCATTTATTTCTGATCTGATCTTTATGATTTCTTTCCTTCTGCTAACTTTGGGGTTTTTTTGTTCTTCTTTCTCTAATTGCTTTAGATGCAAGGTTAGGTTGTTTATTTGAGATGTTTCCTGTTTCTTAAGGTAGGATTGTATTGCTATAAACTTCCCTGTTAGAACTGCTTTTGCTGCATACCATAGGTTTTGGGTTGTCATGTCTCCGTTGTCATTTGTTTCTAGGTATTTTTTGATTTCCTTTTTGATTTCTTCAGTGATCACTTCGTTATTAAATAGTGTATTGTTTAACCTCCATGTATTTGTCTTTTTTACAGATCTTTTCCTGTAACTTATATCTAGTCTCATAGCGTTGGGGTCGGAAAAGATATTTGATACAATTTCAATTTTCTTAAATTTACCAAGGCTTGTTTTGTGACCCAAGATATGATCTATCCTGGAGAATGTTCCATGAGTACTTGAGAAAAATGTATATTCTGTTGTTTTTGGATGGAATGTCCTATAAATATCAATTAAGTCCATTTTGTTTAATGTATCATTTAATGCTTGTGTTTCCTTATCTATTTTCATTTTGGATGATCTGTCCATTGGTCAAAGTGGGGTATTAAAGCCCCCTACAATGAATGTGTTACTGTTGATTTCCCCTTTTATGGCTGTTAGTATTTGCCTTATGTATTGAGGTGCTCCTATGTTGGGTGCATAAATATTTACAATTCTTATATCTTCTTCTTGGATCGATCCCTTGATCATTATGTAGTGTCCTTCTTTGTCTCTTCTAATAGTCTTTACTTTAAAGTCTATTTTGTCTGATATGAGAATTGCTACTCCAGCTTTCTTTTGGTTTCCTTTTGCATGGAATATCTTTTTCTGTCCCCTCACTTTCAGTCTGTATGTGTCTCTAGGTCTGAAGTGGGTCTCTTGTAGACAGCATATATATGGGTCTTGTTTTTGTGTCCATTCAGCCAGTTTGGGTCTTTTGGTGGGAGCATTAAATGCATTTACATTTAAGGTAATTATCAATATGTGTGTTCCTATTCCCATTTTCTTAATTGTTTTGGGTTTGTTATTGAAGGTCTTTTCCTTCTCTTGTGATTCTTGCCTAGAGAAGATCCTTTAGCATTTGTTGTAAAGCTGGTTTGGTGGTGCTGAACTCTCTCAGCTTTTGCATGTCTGTAAAAGTTTTAATTTCTCCATTAAATCTGAATGAGATCCTTGCTGGGTAGAGTAATCTTGGTTGTAGGTTTTTCCCTTTCATCACTTTAAATATGTCCTGCCAGTCCCTTCTGGCTTGCAGAGTTTCTGCTAAAAGATCAGCTGTTAACCATACGGGAATTCCCTTGTGTGTTATTTGTTGTTTTTCCCTTGCTGCTTTTAATATGTTTTCTTTGCATTTAATTTTTGACCATTTGATTAATATGTGTCTTGGCATGTTTCTCCTTGCATTTATCCTGTATAGGACTCTCTGTGCTTCCAGGACTTGATTAACTCTTTCCTTTCCCATATTAGGGAAGTTTTCAACTATAATCTCTTCAAATATTTTATCAGTCCCTTTCTTTTTCTCTTCTTCTGGGACCCCTATAATTCGAATGTTGGTGCATTTAATGTTGTCCCATAGGTCTCTGAGACTGTCCTCAGTTCTTTTCATTCTTTTTTCTGTAGTCTGCTCTACAGTACTTATTTCCACTCTTTTATCTTCCAGGTCACTTATCCATTCTTCTGCCTCAGTTATTCTGCTATTGATCCCTTCTAGAGTATTTTTAATTTCATTTATTGTGTTGTTCATCATTGGTTGTTTCATCTTTAGTTCTTCTAGGTCCTTGTTAATTGTTTCTTGCATTTTCTCTATTCTATTTCCAAGATTTTGGATCATCTTTACTATCATTATTCTGAATTCTTTTTCAGGTAGGCTGCCTATTTCGTCTTCATTTGTTAGGTCTGGTGGGTTTTTATCTTGCTCCTTCATCTGCTGTGTGTTTTTCTGTCTTCTCATTTTGCTTATCTTACTGTTTGGGGTCTCCTTTTTGCAGGTTGCAGGTTCGTAGTTCCCGTTGTTTTTGGTGTCTGTCCCCAATGGCTAAAGTTGGTTCAGTGGGTTATGTAGGCTTACTGGTGGAGGGGACTAGTGCCTGTGTTCTGGCGGATGAGGCTGGATGTTGTCTTTCTGATGGGCTGGTCCACGTCTGGTGGTGTGTTTTGGGATGTCTGTGGACTTATGATTTTAAGCAGCCTCTCTGCTAATGGGTGGGGTTGTGTTCCTGTCTTGCTAGTTGTTTGGCATAGGGTGTCCAGCACTGTAGGTTGCTGGTCGTTGAGTGAAGCTGGGTGTTGGTGTTGAGATGTAGATCTCTGGGAGATTTTCGCCCTTTGATATTATGTGAAGCTGGGAGGTCTCTTATGGACCAGTGTCCTGAAGTTGGCTCTCCCACCTCAGAGGCACAGCACTGACTCCTGGCTGGAGCACCAAGAACCTTTCATCCACACGGTCAGAATAAAAGGGAGAAAAAGTAGAAAGAAAGAAAGAAAGAAAGAAAGAAAGAAAGATGATAAAAGAAAATAAAATAAAGTAATATAAAATAAAATAAAGTTATTAAAATAAAAAATAATTATTAAGAAAAAAAATTTTTTTTAGGTTAAAAAACAAAAAATGGACAGATAGAACCCTAGGACAAATGGTGAAAGCAAAGCTATACAGAGAAAATCTCACACAGAAGCATACACATACACACTCACAAAAAGTGGAAAAGGGGAAAAAATAATAAACCTTGCTCTCAAAGTCCACCTTCTCAATTTGGGATGATTCGTTGTCTGTTCAGGTATTCCACAGACGCAGGTACATCAAGTTGATTGTGGAGCTTTAATCCGCTGCTTCTGAGGCTGCTGGGAGAGATTTCCCTTTCTCTTCTTTGTTCTCACAGCCCTCAGGGGCTCAGCTTTGGATTTGGCCCCGCCTCTGCGTGTAGGTCGCCTGAGGGCATCTGTTCTTCACTCAGACAGGACGGGGTTAAAGAAGCCGCTGATTCGGGGGCTCTGGCTCCCTCAGGCGGGGGGGAGGGAGGGGCATGGAGTGCGGGGCGAGCCTGAGGTGGCAGAGGCTGGCGTGACGTTGCACCAGCCTGAGGCGCACCGTGCGTTCTCCCGGGGAAGTTGTCGCTGGATCCAGGGACCCTGGCAGTGGCGGGCTGTACAGCCTCCCCAGAAGTGGGGTGTGGATAGTGACCTGTGCACGCACACAGGTTTCTTGGTGGCGGCAGCAGCAGGCTCAGCGTCTCATGCCCGTCTCTGGTGTCCGCGCTGTTAGCCACGGCTCGCACCCGTCTCTGGAGCTCCTTTAAGCAGCGCTCTTAATCCCCTCTCCTCGTGCACCAGGAAACAGAGAAGAAAAAGTCTCTTGCCTCTTTGGCAGGTCCAGACTTTTCCCCGGACTCCCTCCCAGCTAGCCGTGGTGCACTAACCCCTTCTGGCTGTGTTCACGCCGCCAGTCCTCTCCCTGCGCTTCAACCGAAGCCGAGGCTCAGCTCCCAGCCCCGCCCACCCCGGCGGGTGAGCAGACAAGCCTCTTGGACTGGCGAGTGCTGGTCGGCACCGATCCTCTGTGCGGGAATCTCTCTCCGCTTTGCCCTCCGCACCCCTGTGGCTGCGCTCTCCCCTGCCACCTGCAGTCTCTGCCTGTGAAGGGGCTTCCTAGTGTGTGGAAACCTTTCCTCCTTCACAGCTTCCTCCCACTGCTGCAGCTCCCATCCCTATTCTTTTGTCTCTGTTTTTTTTCTTTTTTCTTTTGCCCTACCCAGGTACGTGGGGAGTTTCTTGCCTTTTGGGCGGTCTGAGGTCTTCTGCCAGCGTTCAGTAGGTGTTCTCTAGGAGTTGTTCCACATGTAGATGTATTTCTGGTGTATCTGTGGGGAGGAGGGTTATCTCCCCGTCTTACTCTTCCACCATCTTCCCCCTCTCCCCACACCCCCACTTTTGTAATTTTCTATTGATGTACATTGAATCTCACTGATTCTGTCTTTGCCCATGTCCAGTCTATTGATGAGCCAATCGAAGACATTATTCATTTTTGTCAGAGCTTTGGATTTCTACCATTTCCTTTTGATTATTTTTTTTAGTTTCCATCTCTCCTCTCACATTTCCCATCCCTTCGTGTATGTTGTCTATTTTCCCATTAAAGCCTTGGTGCAGTTATTTTAAATTCCTGGCCTGATGATTCGAAAATCCACGTCATAGCTGAATCTAGTTCTGATGGTTACTTTGTCTTCTCAGACTGTGTTCCTCTTGGCTTTTAACATTACTTATAATTTTTCATGAAGGGCAGGCATCGTGTCTCAGGTAAGAGAAACTGAGGTAAAAGATCTTCAGTGTAAGTCTTTATGTTAATCTGGCTAGAAGTTGAGCTTTTTGCAATGTTTGCTGCAACTGTAGGATGCCAGATGCTTCAAATTCCTCTAGTGTTTTATGGGAGACATTAGATCCTATGCCTTACAGATTGTTCAGCTATTATCTACTGACATTAGACTGGAGTCCTGCTGATGTGATGAGTTGGGTGAGGTAAGAGGATGCAATCTATAATGTTATGATTAATTCTTAGTATTTTAGTGGCTGGAGTTGGCTAAATACCCTTCCCTCTAGGTAGAATGAGATTCTGTTAAAGTCTTTTTTTCTCCTGAAGAAGGATCTCAGCATATTTCAAAATGGGTCCTTTCACTTCCTTCTGTCAGATCCAAGCGAGGGTTTTTCTTGGCTTTTCACCATGAGGACCTGGTGAGTTTCCCTGAGGTAACATGTACAAAAGTGTTGGGCTCTCACCCTAAGGCTAAGGCCTCCAGGGGTTTCTGACTCTCACATTAGGCCACGCTCAACCTCCAGCAATTTGTCAAAATTATCACTTAAGGGTTTCTAACAGTATCAACTCCAGCAATTTCTGCTTTAAGTAAGCAGATCTCAATTTTGAATGTATATATTCACCTGCCTCTCCAGATTTTGGGTGGTTAGTCCTGCAACTTAAATTCTCTCCTCGGTTTAAGAAGAGACATACATTTTCAGTTTGTTCAGATGTTTTCTTGCTGTAAGGATGAAAATGATAACTCCTGAGCTCTTCTTGGAAATAAAACAGGAAGTCTCATATTCTTAATTTGAATAATACCTTTTGATATATTTTTCTCATTAGAATAAACGTCTTACTTTCATGTACTGACTGTATCTTTGCATAATTTTACTTCTACACTCTATGCAGGTAAAATTCATTTAAATCAATCACTACATATTCTAAGATTACAGGAGTAAATTTCATCAATAAGAAACAAACAATTTTTAAAACTAATTATACTGGTAGCAACTGCTTTAAACTAGATTAAAAGAGATGCTTAAAGCCTACCATTTGAAATTTGGCTGCCCATAAAAGATATCTAGAAATATAAAGGATTTGAGTAGCATTGAGATAGGCCTGTGAATACTGAGCTATTCAGAAGAATTCGATATGAAACAGAGTGGTTCATAAGAGCCTCATATGGCTTACCGTCAATGGCAGCATCTGCCAATAGAATACCTACAAATATCTTAAATTGTCATTTATTCTAGGTTTAGTGGTAGACAGTAGGTATCAAGAAGTAGTATCTGCAATCTATAAAATAGAATCATAATATGGGTGATGTTCCTTGGCATAAATCTAAGAAGGCAAAGAACTCCAATTTCTCATTTTTAAATGTTAAGCTGGATAATACATAAAGAAAATTTATTTGTGTACTGTAAGACTTTTCCTTGTCTCACTTGGAGGTCCAGAGTCCTCTTTGGGAATCTGTAGTTTGGCAGACTTCATATTGAGTAATTTTTGCTATTAGAACTTTTTGGTTCAGTTGTATTTTCCATATTATAATCTATCTAATTTATTCCCTGAAAAGTATATTACTGTTAATTACAAATTAAAATGGAAAATGGGGGAAGAAAAATCAAGGACAATTTTTAATTTAGAAACTGGAGGCCAAATAGTTTAAATGTCTGTGACTATTTATTATATACTAGTATCTCTTTTAAGATTTTCAGTGAAATGATTTTAATGACATGCTCTTTACAAGTCCATTATATAATAACATAAACCTTTCATTAATGGTAAAAACTATGGAACCAAAGTAAATAGAGAATATTTTTAGAGGTCTTCCCTTTTTCAAAGCTCAACACGTAATGTCCTGGTGTTGGTAAAAGAGATGATTTACTTATTGTGAGTGGAACTCAAAATTGATTAAGACAAATGTGAGAACTAAAACCATAAACTCTTAGAAGAAAACACAGGGGAAAAGCTCCTTGACATTGATATTGGCAATAATTTTATGGATATGACAGCAAAAGCATAAAAAACAAAAGCAGAAATAAAACTAAAAAGGTTCTGCAAGCAAAAGAAACAATAAAAAAAAGAAAAGGCAACCTATGGAATGAGAGAAAATATTTACAAGCCACATATCTGATACAGGGTTAATATCCAAAATATATAAGTAACACAGAAAACTCAGTAATAACAATAATAATAATAGCCAAAGAACCTAAATGGATATTTTCCAAAGAATATATTCAACTGGGAACAGATACATGAAAAGGTGCTCAATATCACTAATTAGCAGAGAAAACCACAGTGAGATATCACCTCATGCCTGTTAGAATAGCTAGAATAGCTATTATCAAAAAGACAAGAGGTGACAAGTGCTGGAAAGGATGTGGAGAAGAGGGACCACTTGTACACTGCTGGTGGGAATGTAAATTGGTACAGCCACCAATAGAAGGTCCTCAAAAAATTAAAAATAGATATGTTCCAGCAATTCCACTTCTGGGTATGTATCCAAAGGAAATAAAAGCACTGTCTTAAAAGGAGATCTGCACCCCCATGTTCACTGCAACATTATTTACAATAGCCAAGACATGAAAGCAACCTAAGTGCCCATCATTGGATGAATGGATAAAGAAAATGTGGTATATCTAAAATGGAATATTATTGAGCCATAAAAAGGAAGAAATCCTGCCATTTACAAAAATAAAGATGAAACTTTGAGGGTATTACATTGAGTGAAATGTGTCAGACAGAGAAAAACAAATACTGTATGATCTCAGTTGTATGTGGAACAAAAAAACAAACATAGGAACAGAGAACAGATTGGTGACTGCCAGGGGCAGGGGGTGTGGGTGAGGAAAATGGTTGAAGGCACTCAAAGGGTACAAATTTCCAGTGATAAGATGAATAAATTTTGGGGATGTGATATATGGCATAACAATGCAGTATTGTGTACTTGAAAGTTGCTAAATACATCTTAAAAGTTCTCATTACACACACACACACACACACACAAATGTAACTATGTGAGGTGATAGACATGTCAACTAACTTTATTTTGGTAACCATTTTGCAATATATACCTATGTAAAATCACACCTTAAACTTACACAATACGTCAGTTACATCCCAATAAATTTGGAATTTGTTTTTTAAAGGGGTAGTTTAGTTATGTGGGATTTATATCACAGAAAGGGAGAGAAAAATGGTTAGATATTAAAGAAGCATTCTAGGTGAAAATTAGATAGCAGATTGAGCACATATGTTTTTTGCTCTTTAGTGTGACATATAAACAAGAGACACTCTATCACTTAACATTTAAGAAGTTTACAGGTGTCTGCAACAGTCTTCCTGAGAGAAAAACATTTTAAGTCAGATTTGCAGATAGCAATAAACTTGAATTGATAGAGTTAGATACACAGAATTAGTGAGACTAAAATTTGAGTTGAGGGGAATTACTTGAGAATAGGCACAGATAATTAGGGTTGAGCAATCATGTTGGACAAGACTACTGATCAGACTAGGGTAGGACATAATATTAGTGAATAAAGGGCTTCCCTGGTGGTGCAGTGGTTGAGAGTCCGCCTGCCGATGTAGGGGACACGGGTTCGTGCCCCGGTCCGGAAAGATCCCACATGCTGCGGAGCGGCTGGGCCCCTGAGCCATGGCCGCTGAGCCTGCACGTCCGGAGCCTGTGCTCCGCAACGGGAGAGGCCACAACAGTGAGAGACCCACATACTGCAAAAAAATATATATGTATATATTAGTGAATAAAGAGAGGTAATTTAGTTGGGGTGAATTTACTGTGTAAGAACAAGATGACCGTTCAGATATTAAACATAATAGATGAAGAACTAGAAAGAAATATTGAACACTTAATTCTAATTACTTGCCTAGCACTTTATAGTACATATAATACATGTAATATGATTTCTAAAATCAAATTGACTCTTAATTCTTCAACATAATTGGAACAGAATATAAAGCTCAAAACCATTCACAAATGTACAGTAAAATAATTTGTGACAAAGTCGATATTGCAGTACAGCAGGCAAAGGATACATTTTCAATCAACGAGGCTTTATCAACTGGCTATCCACTTTTTTTTTATTCACTTTTTTAAAGGTATGAATTTTTATCTCTCACCCCATAGATAAAAAACAAGTTCAGATGGATTGTAGATTTACATATGAAAAGTAAAATAATAAAGTTTCCAGAATGTAGCAGATAAGAATATCTATAATTATGGAGTAGGTAGATATTGTTAAAGTGATGCAAAGTCAGTAATTAAAGGAAAAATAATAAATTTTACTACATTAATGGTAAGAACATCTTTTCACCAAAAATTACCAGTACAAAAGTGAAAAGGCAACCCATATTGTGGGAGAAGATATTTCTAACACATAAATCTGATAAAGATTTCACAATATTTAAAGAACTATTCTAAATAAATATGTGGAAACTTCTTCTAAATAAATAAGAAAGAGGTCACCCTAGATAAGAAAAAAATGAGGAAAATACTCAAACAAGCACTTCACAACAGAAGACAGCTAAATGGCCAATAAGCATTAGAAAATGTGCTCAACTTCATTAGTTGCCTGGGAAAAGAAACACCTAAAATTAAAAACTAAAACTGACACCACCTCATATGCAGTAGAATATGTAAGATAGGAAAGACTAAAATGTCAAGTACTGGCAGGTATGGGGAGAAAATCAAACTCATATATTCTTTGTTGGGGAGTAATCTGGTATAAGCACTTTGGCAAACAGTTTAGCTGAATCTACTGAAACTAAATTTACTAAACCCTTGACCCAGCAGTTGTGCTCCACAGTATATATCAAATAGAAATGTGTCCCAACGTTCACCAAATATAGATATGACTTTTACAGAACTATTAAAAATAGCCAAATACTGGAAATGACAAAAATATTCCTCAATATTGGATTGCATAGTTATGCTATAGCATACTCATTCAATGAATGAGTAAACTATACAGCAGTGAGAGTGAAAAAATTACAATTACATGCAATGACATGGATGAGTTTCACAAATAAAATGTTGAGCAGGGCTTCCCTGGTGGCGCAGTGGTTGAGAGTCCGCCTGCCGATGTAGGGGACACAGGTTCATGCCCCGGTCCAGGAAGATCCCACATGCTGAGGAGCGGCTGGGCCCATGAGCCATGGCCGCTGAGCCTGCGCGTCCGGAGCCTGTGCTCTGCAACAGGAGAGGCCAGAGCAGTGAGAGGCCCGCATACCACAAAAAAAAAAAAAAAAAAAAAAAATTGTTGAGCAAACTAAAACAGTCACAAATGAGCATGCTGCATAATTCCATTTATCTAAAGTAGCAGAGTGAGAGAGAGAACAAAACATATGTAGGATGGCAGCAGTTAAGTTAGTGGCTATCTCTAGTGGACTGTAGTCTTGGATGGAGACAGGGGGCTTCTGGTTTGGTCTGTGTTCTATATTTTTATCTGATTTCTGTTTACATGGATGTATTTACAGGGCAAATTCATCAAACTCCATAGTTATGATGTGTGTACTTATTCTATATGTGTATTTTACTTGAATAAAAAGTTTAAAAAGGCACGGCCACAGACATAAGCGCCCAGGATTGCTGATAGAAACTCTTGTTTTACAAGTTCTGTAATCCATGATTTCTTTTTTCTTTTTCTTTTAAAATTTAAATCTTTCAAAGACAAATTTTGCTTGCCATTTTAGTTAAAATAAATGAGTTTGAGGTCATATCCATCCAAGATTAATCATATGAAAAGGAGGTATTCCAGAGGACACATAATTTAGGATATATTTGAAGGGTAGGGAGTAGACTGGTATGATTAACTCAGGCGTTCCAGAAAGAAATGATGCAAGTGATGAAGTAATAAAAAAGGAAACATAATTTGGTTTCAAGTGATGAAAATGGAAAGGTAATTTAGATTCAAGTAATTGAGATCTTTGAATGCTATGCTAAAGAATCTGGCTGTATTTTGTAGATAATTAGGCACACAGAAGCTTTCTGAAAAGGAAAATGACAGAATGTTACCTGTTTTTATGAAGATAACTCAGATGACAGTGTGAAAAAACCGATTAAAAAGATTAGAATCCAGTGACCTGGAGATTAATTGAATAGATATTGCAACAGATAAAGCAGATGATGAATATCTGAACCAGATATTTACAAGAGGAAACTTTAAAAGAGAAAGGCAGAGAATTTTTTAAAATGTAGTAGTAAGAGAATTAACAGAATTTAGCAGGTGATTAGATACGGGAAATGGGAATGAAATGCTTGAAGTTAACTTTAATATTTCTAATTGGTGAAAAAAGCAAGTAAAGAATTTCATTAGCAGAAACAATAAATAGAAAAGAACACCTTTAAAGAGAAGCTAATGAATTCATCTTAGACCATTGGAGTCTAGTATAATGGAGGTTGGTATAATGCCAGTTTGAACTAGCAAGGAAGAGCTGGGGTTTAGAAGGCAGGTTTGGATGAAGATGTGAATTTGGTAGTTTTGGCAAAAGGTCATCTTTGAAACGATATAAATGATTTCCCAGAATCTACCTGTCAGATTGACTCTTTATTACCATTGTCTCTTATTGTGTTGATATAATTTTGTCTTAGCCAACTTTATGTGTATGTTTCTGAACTCTCCATATGAAAGCAATATTTCATATTTATTTGTATATTCTTCCACATGACCCTACAAGGTGCTGATCCCAGAGTGGTCATTGACTACTAATTTTTTGGTGATTTGACCTTTTGGGTATCTGGCAGGCTCATGCTTCTATATTCATTCTGAATTTTACAACTTTCAAATATTAATACTATCAAATGTATCACTCAGCTCCTCAAATATATAACAGAACAACTTACATTATATAATTTATTTTTATAATGGCAAATATGTTTCAACAATAGCTTTGAAAAAATCAGATCCTATAGTCAAATAAAATCTGGTTACCATCAATACTAGGGATACTGGTTAATTTTTGCCTTCATTATTCCCCACATAGATTATTGCATTAGCCTCCAGCTCTGTCTCTCTTTCTTCAGTCTGATTCTACATTTCCTTTTTCACTCTGTAGCCAATAATCTCTCTGTCTATAATTTGTACTCCTGCTTCAGGGTAGCTTTTAAGAATTTTCTCCAGACATTCTTCTTGTAATCATTCCACATCAGTGCACTTTCTGTGGAATCCTACTTATTAGGATTTACTGAATCAGTTGCAAAACAAAAATCATGACCTTAATTCAGGGAGAAATTAGTTAGGGTTATATTAGTTAGGGTTCTCTAGAGAAGTAGAACTAATAAAATATAGATAGATAGATAATATATCATACATATATATATGTGTATATATATGTGTGTATATATATGTGTGTGTGTGTATATATATATATATATATATATATATATATATGAAGAGATTTATTATAAGAAACTGGCTCACACAGTTATGGAGGCTGACAAGTCCCATGATTGCCATCTGCAAGCTGGATACCCAGGAAAGTCAGTGGTGTAATTCAAACTGAATCCAAAGGCCTGATAACTGGGAACAAACAGGACAAGAGATCAATGTCCCAGCTCAAGCAATCAGGCAAAAAAGGATCAAATTCTTCCTTTCTCCACCTTTTTGTTCTATTGAGGCCTTCAACAGATTGCATGGTGTCCGCCCACATTGTGGAGGGTAAACTGCTTTACTGAGTCCACTCATTCAAATGCTAATTTAAGCCAGAAACACCCTTACAGACGCAGTCAGAAATAATGTTTAGCCAAATATCTGGGCACACTGGGATCCAGTCAAGTTGACATAAAATTAACCACCATAGTGACTGTGTTCCAGGAGCACATTATTAGGGATATTGTTTTATTATATGGAAATCCTATTTTCTCATGATTGTCAGATAATGTACTAATCCTTTTCCCAGAATAGAGACCTACCCTTTAAAATTAAACATTTAATGTGACCTTGGTTTTACCATTTTAGTGGAAATCTTTCCAAAATAGATTATACATGTTCTCGCCTTTTAAATAACATGTACTGAATATAATTTTAACTTTCATGGAATGACTCAGGACCTTTGTTAACAGCATCTGTTGACTCTAACTTCAAAATTGTCAGTATCTACCTCTTCATATCACCCTTACCAGTACCACTCTGGCCCACACAAATGCTGTACCTACTTACAATTTCTTCTGCTCTGAATGATACTTTAATACATTTCCTAAATTTTGCCACTCAAAACTACACACACACACACACACACACACACACACACACACATAAACAGAAAGACTTCTAATTTACTCCTTCTAATGTGCTACAAACTCAAATAGCAGCTAAAGAATCCACATGGAAATGATGTCTAAAATTAGCATGCATAGGTTCTGAATAGCAGCCTGAAGGGCTTCCTTTAAGGAAATTGTATAATATTCTGCACATGATTGAATGACATAAGTTTATTGCTTTCATGTTTTTAACTGTTCTAAATATTTGACATTACTGGAAAAGTTATCTCAACATAAGTGAGGTATTATTTTCTATGGCATATAAGTGGCACTGATGAAAACTCTCAATATAAAGGGTAGCAAGAAAAAGAAACTCATGTGTTGGTGATTTAATTTTCAAGTTAAATTGTTTCCATTTCCTTTTTTAAAAAATAAGCTTGTTGAACCATTGAAGAATAAATCTGAAGTGCAATCCAAAGCATTTAGCAGATTCCCAATGATTTAAACAATGGAGTTGAGAAAATAACAACAAAAAAAAACATAATGGAAAATGTATATCTTATCCTGAAGTATCAGAATCAATCTTGATTAGAAAGGTGAAAACTGAATTTTAAGACATTTGGAAATGGCTCTTTTCATGATGAACATTTTCACCTCATGCTTACACAACAGTATTAAATATCAAAATTAGATTAGTCATCTTCTTTTCACTGGAACTCTAATAAAGAGTTAACAACGCCAAATGAGTACCATAATTTGTTGCATGGTTTAGTGTAAGCAACATTTTTTTATTCCAGCTTATAATAATAATGGTGATCCATCATGTTTACATAACTCCAACATTCAAAAGAAAATCTCTAAATATAAGTGATACAGGTATTTAGAAACTCCTTCAGTAGCTATAGAAGTAAAGACATATGATAACTGAACATACTATTAATTGAACAGAGATTAACAGTACTGTGTATGCATTGCTTGACTTGTTAACTTAATTAGTCTAATTTACTGTAACTCATTTAGATTGCTTTATAATAGGGAAACCAAGATTATAGCTAGTGGATTGAGCCAAAGAAACATTTCATTATATTGGATTCTGAGATAGAGGTACAGTTTGAGATTGTAAGACTAACTAGTGCGGCATTTTCATGTATAATGTTTGATACTAAATGATGCAGTGACAATTATAATCCATGAGTAAAAATTAGGTCTCTGCAATAGCCATATGATATCAATCCATTGAGCTATTATAGAGGAACTTCATTTATATATCACTCACTCTTCAGAGTAATTTATGGTAGGATGAAATGAAATTTATCTTCAGCTCATCTGAAGAGACTGACTAACTGAAAGTCTGAGAAAATATCATTTTTTTTAGAGTATACCCATACTGGGGCATAATTCATCATTGGAGATAGGCTCTCCTACTTAGAGGTTATGACATAAGTCATATCCAAGTTACAAAAATTAAATGCTATTCCTTGCTGGTATTTTCATACTAAGCTTGACTATTAAGAAACTAGGACCAAGTGTTTTTTTCTATAAAGAAGATGATGAACCTTCGAAAATAGAGATGACAGCTTCCAATTGTTTCTACCTATCAATCAGTGTGACATTAAAATAATGGAAACCCTATGGAATCCTCATCAAAATAATGCTGAATTAAGAATGTGTTCAGGGACTTCACTGATGGCACAGTGGTTAAGAATCCGCCTGCCAATGCAGGGGACATGGGTTTGAGCCCTGGTCCAGG
>NW_006772497.1:0-4283 GCF_000442215.2 Lipotes vexillifer | reverse complement strand
TCTCCCATTGCGGAGCACGGGCTCCAGACGCGCAGGCTCAGCGGCCATGGCTCACGGGCCCAGATGCTCCACGGCATGTGGGATCTTCCCGGACCGGGGCACGAATCCGCGTCTCCTGCATCGGCAGGCGGACTCTCAACCACTGCGCCACCAGGGAAGCCCTCGGTGCCTTTCTTAGAGCTTTCATCACTCTTTAATTACAGCGTTAACAGAGCAAGGAAGTGTGCATGGACCCCTAGATGGGACACGTGCCTCGGAGTCCCCCACACCCAGCTGCCCCGGCCACGCTGCCCCGGACGTGTGTGTGCAGGCCACGGGGAGTGGCGGCTCCGTTGGAGGGGCCCCTGCCGAGGGGGCCCCACACCTGCCCCAGTGCCCTAGAGGGAGCCCGGCAGAGGCCCCTTTAAGTAGCACCGTGAATGGGCACCAAAGAGAAGTGGGGATACACAGGGGACACCAGGGCCCCCAGGATGGCCTCGGCGGGGCGACTCCAGCTCCACCAGCTCCCTTCATTGTCTGTTTCCTGGGCTGCATGACGGGCCTGGGCACACGTGAGGGTGGAGGGGCCCCACCGCTGCCAGGAGCTCTCTTCCAGGCCTGGGGGAACACGAGGCCCCAGGGGAGACCTGACCTTGTGCATTTCCCCGTGTGCCCCTCGAGGGATCCGTGCTGGACCTACCAGGCCTGCTCCAAGGCGTAGTCTCCAACCAGGACCCGTGGGCCCCTATGTCCAGGCACCAGGCCCTCCTGGGAGGCAGCTGGCGTGTGTAGAAGGAAGGCTCTGGCCAGCTCAGCCTGAGACTGGGTCTGGAGTCCGGGGTGAGGCTCCTTCCCCTGCACATGGAGCCGGGCAGGGCTGACAGGTGCTGGCAGGGGTGGGCGTGGTCACCCTTGGACAGGCTCACCTCCTGGGCGGCCCTACCACTCTGTGCTCTTCCAGGGAAAGTGACCCCCCAGCTCTTGGCAGAGGGTCTGAAGGACTCGGGCCAGCCGAGGAAGCCGGTCAGAGGGGCCAGGAGCAGTGTCCGTCCTCAGTCCTCAGAGGCCGGGGCCCCTGCGGGCTGTCTGCAGAAGCCCTGCGGCTTGGGGAGCCCGGCCTGCCTGGGAAGACGATGGTGGCGTACTCGGTCTGCTCCGGGACACAGGGGGCCGGGGGCTCCGGGGTCTTCTCTCGCCACTGGAAGTCCAGCTCCCCGTAGTCCACCGTGCACGCAGGCCCGGTGGAGGAGCCCTCCTTGGGGAGACAGGGAGGGACGGGTCGTCGGTCTCCGAGGGGCTGACGTGCGTGCGCGCGCGCGCGCACACACACACACACACACACACACACACACACACACACTTAAACGCGCGCATAGCAGGGCAGGGCTGTCCACCCAATCTCGGACACGCAGCGGTGGCGGGCAAGGGGCATGGCTGCTCTGAGGCTGCCCACCCCGGGCAGTCGCCCCGCCCCCCAGGGAGGTGCGGTCGCGGCGAGGGCACCGCCAAGGAAAGGACGCTCACCGGAGGCTGGTCTTCGCTCCTGCGCGCGCAGCCCTCTGCAGAGAAGCACACGAGTCAGGGAGCCCCGAGGCCCTGCTGTCGTGGCGTGGGGTCTCAGGGATCCCTGGGAAGGGACCTGGGTTGTCTGGGCCCCAGGGGCCCGCCTGGCTTCCAGGCCTCATGTGCGGCCCAGCCCAGTGCCCAGCACCTGCTCGGTTGCCGCAGCACACACAGCGGGCGCATCATCAGTGATCCCCGCACGTTCTCAAAAATATTTGAGGGCAGAAAGAGAGATTCCCTGGAGAGATGACCTCCCACAGGGGCTGTGCTCTCAGCTGGGCTGCACCCCTACCCCGCTCAAGGGGTGGGGTGTCCTCGGTGGTCTCCAGGCGGTGGGGCGGAGCCGGGGGCTCCAGGCCTGCGGTGGCTGTGGCTGTCACCTTGGGCGCCCAGCGGTTAGAAGAGCTTTCAGTGTTCTGCAGCCTGAAGTGCGGCCTGGGGTGACTCAGCCTTGGGGGGGGGCTGCCCTCCCCACTCCCCTCCCTCATACCCCTCCTGAGAGCAGGCACAGGGGTTGTGAGGGGACCCCAGACCCTGGGAAGCCCAGTCTGGCCCCTCCCTGTGGGGGGACACGGAGTGGGTAGGAGAAGGGGAGGGGTGAAGGGAGGGAGACTGTGGGCTGCGCCTGTCGGGGGTGGTGGGGCCTTACCTCGACTGGCCCAGAGGTAGACGGCCGCCAGGACCCAGGTTGGCAGGAACAGCAGCAGAACCCCCAGCAGGACGCTTGTGACACCGGTGACCAGGCCCTGTAACTGGCCTTCGGGCCTGGGTGGGGGGCTGGGGCGCTCTGTGGGCAGCTCCAGGACTCCCTCTGCGGGAGCAACAGGACGGGAATCAGAGCCGGGGACCCAGGGCCCTGCCCTCTGCGAGTCCTAGACCTGCACTGACCAGTCTCGCCCAGGCCTGCACCCCGGCACAGCTTCTGAACATGAGCTCATCCTGAGAGGCACCTGCCACCGGCCCCCTCCCTCAAGGACAAGTGGGTCTGGGGGTGCTTCCAGTCATGCAGAGCCAGGGCCGTGGGTCGCCGTGGTCCTGGGTGTGGGGCAGAGCCCTGGAATGGAGCCTGGCAACTCCTGCCCACGATGCCCCATGGCTGAAGCTGCTCCTGCTGGCTGCCCAGACCCCGCCCTGCTCACCCCTGCCCTCGGGGGCCCGCCCCAGCCCTGGGGGGGCGGGGCCCACCCCTGCCCTTGGGTCTCCAAGGCCCGCACCTGTCACCGTGAGCTCCGCAGGCCGGCTCTCGTTGATCTGCGTCTTGGGGGGCAGGTAGATGGCCCCACAGAAGTAGACGCCGCTGTCATTGCGCTGGGCGGCTATGATGCTCATGTGGAAGTGTCGCCCGCTGGGCAGCGGCGTGACGTGGAAGCGCCGGTCCCGGCCAGGCTGGCTGCGGTCCTCGGGGAAGGCGGCCAGCTTGACCGTCTGGTTGCTGGGGCTCATGCGGTACCAGTTGAGGACGAAGTGCTCGGGCTTGCTGGAGAAGCTGCAGGTGAAGGTGGCGTTCTCGCCCTCGGGCACAGTGAGCCGGGCTGGGGAGAAGGTGAGGGGGCTCCAGGGCGCGCTGGGGGCATCTGAGGGGTGCAGAGACGAGCAGTGGGTGGACTGCAGCAGGGGTATGGGAACCGCCCACCAGGCCCTCCCCGCTCACTTTCCCAAGGCCCGTCTGATGGGAAGGCTGTGCAGCGCTTCTGCCACAGAGCCTCGCGTGCCCCGGGGACGGGTGCTCGCCTCTCACGGGGCCGCTCCAGGGTGGGACTTTGTCCTTTGACTCTGCTGAGACCTGGGGCCGGGCTGCGATCTGGCTCTGACCTCCAGGCCCTCGCTTTTCCCCCTCCGCAGTGGTGCTTTAAAGGCCTTCATCCCCTCCCTCCTTGAGTCCCCAGTTGCCAGTCCTCGCAGGCCTGAGCCCCGCGCTCCCAGACCCGGCATACTGGTCCTGCCTGCTCTGTGCTGGGGGAGGGGGAGGGTAACTGGGAGGCTGGGCTGGGCTGGTGGGGGCATCCCACGGAGAACCCAGCCCTGGCAGGCTCCAGCTCAGGAGCAGCTCAGAGCTGGGAGCCCCCCCCCTCCCCCGCATGGGCACTGCTGACTGGGTGTGCCACGACTGAGGACTGGTGCTCAGAGGCCAGCCGGGCCATCGCCCCTCGCGTGGACGAGCCTGGGCTCTGCCTGCAGGCCCCCAGACAAGGCCAGCCGTCGCCTGCCAGGCCCCACCTGGGGATGCCCCACCACGTGCAGGGGCCCGCCTCACTGACACACACACGCAGCTCACGTTGGCACGCGCACGCATGGGTGTGCACGCCCTCACACCCAGCTCGCTGGCTGGGGGATTGGGGGTGGGGCAGCCCCTCCCAGGAGATGCCCAGCCGCACCCTACAGAGTCCAGGCTGACGTGATGGCCCGTGTCGCAGGGAGGGGCCCCGGGTGGGACGCACATGTGGCCAAACCCACACCCGGTGCTTTAGCCCCTGCGGACGGCTCATGCTGGGAGCTTGCGCAGTGGCCACTGATTTGCACAGTGGCAGGCCTGAGGCTGCCCCCACAAGACCCAGCTCCGGGTCTGCGGCCAGCTCCCCTCAGCCCCCTGCCCGCTCCTCCAGGCGGGGGTATCCCCTGGCCCCTGTGGAGGGGCAGCTTTGTGCAGGGCGGGCGGTTGTCTTCGCATTTCTGTGGAGGCCCGTCCCACTAGCAAGGAGGGGGCAGCGGGGAGGCTGGGCGGCCTGAGGGCGGCCGGGCCT
>NW_006772494.1:0-508 GCF_000442215.2 Lipotes vexillifer | reverse complement strand
GATCAGCTCGGTGCTTTGTGACCACCTAGAGGGGTGGGATAGGGAGAGTGGGAGGGAGATGCAGGAGGGAGGAGATATGAGGATATACGTATACATATAGCTGACTCACTTTGCTATAAAGCAGAAACTAACACCATTGTAAAGCAATTGTACTCCAATAAAGATGTTAAGAAACAAAAAAAAAAAAGACAAGGGCCTCGAGATTTTCATCTTCCTTACACGTTGTTTTTTTTTTCCCCCAGAATGGTAACCACTAAGCTCATGTGGCTATTTATTTATTTATTTTTAATTTAATTTTTTTTTTTTTTGGCTGCTTTGGGTCTTCATTGCTGCATGTGGGCTTCTCTAGTTGCAGCAAGCAGGGGGTACTCTTCATTGCAGTGCGGTGGCTTCTCTTGTTGCGGAGCACGGGCTCTAGGAGCACGGACTTCAGTACTTGTGGCTAGTGGGCTCTAGAGCGCAGGCTCAGTAGTTGTGGCGCATGGGCTTAGTTGCTCCGCGGCATGTG
>NW_006772493.1:0-5406 GCF_000442215.2 Lipotes vexillifer | reverse complement strand
GCTGCAGAGCGGCTGGGCCCGTGAGCCATGGCCACTGAGCCTGCGCGTCCGGAGCCTGAGCTCTGCAATGGGAGAGGCCACAACAGTGAGAGGCCCGCGTTCTGCAAAAAAAAAAAAAAAATTACTATTTGCATTAACACCCCCAAAAATGAAATACTTAGATATAAATCTAACAAAATGTGTACAAGATCTCCTTAAGGAAAACTACAAAACTCCGATGAAAGAATCAAAGAACTAAATAAGTGGTGAGATATTCCCTGTTCATGGATAGAAGACTCAATATTGTCAAGATGTCAGTTCTTCCCAACTTCATCTTCATCTATTCAATGCATTCCCAATCAAAATCCTAGCAAGTCATCTTATACCATGCATAGCACCTAGCAGAGTGTCAGGGCCAAGGCAGGCTCGATGAAAGTGAAGCAAGCATATGAAGTTGTGGTGGAAACCCGGCTCAGAGGTACTGGGGCAAAAGTGGGAATATAAAGAAAGGGCACTGGGCAAACTCGAATGACTAAAGAAACCCAGGTACTAACTGGGCATCTGGAACCACGGAAACCAGGGGCTCAGTGGCCTCGGGGAAGGATCTCACTCTCTGCCATTCTCTGTGTATCAGTTTCCTCTACTTGATGGAAGTAGCCTCACCTCAAGCCTCACCACAAGCCTCACCTAACCCCAATTTCCCACGGCTTCTAGGGGAATAGGGTCTCACCCTCTTCCTCAAGTTCAGTTTGAAAATTAGGCAGAAAGGTTTCAGACCACCCAAGCTTGAGCCCTTCAACCGAAGTCAGAGGGGCCTGTTCTTGTGAGAATACAGCCACTCGGCAAGGACCACCAGCCTGGAGTGAGGGGAGTAGCAGGCGAAGAAAGCAGACTTTACAGGGCAGGGGTGTCCCACTGGGGGCCTCTGGGACATTTCCAGTGGCACAGCTTGCCACAAATACAGACTGAGGTCCCTTTAGTGCTTCAAGGTCAGAGGGTGATTTGTGGCACCCTAGGATGGAGAAGGTGGCCTTGTCCTAGTAGTGATGGTGGTGATGGAAGGCATGGCATGGCTGATGGCCTTCGCTGCAGAATTGGAAGGGCAAAACTCCAATCACAGGGGCTGCCTCCTAAGTGAGTGTGGGTGGGTTCTTCCTGGGTGCCGAAGGGCAACTAATACTTGGCAAACATGAGACCAGGCCCACACCTGCACACTGACCACCTAGGAGGAGGCCCGTTCTGCCCATGCAAGAAAGCCATACCTCACAGTTCACAAGTAGATCGTGAAAATAGATATAACTGAGGTTTTATCCAACTGAATCATTTTAAACCATCACTAGGAGCTACTGAGTAAAGACTCCCGAACAGCAGTTGGGTGCCCCATCCATAACCTTTTGGGCCTGACCACGGTGCAGGCAGGCCCAAGGGCTTTTTGTGGGGGCAGAAAAAGCCAGGGAATTGCCTTGGGACCAACTCACAATCAGACGGAAGGGGGTTCCAGACGAACACCCACAGTCCTTCACCCCTCAGGTGAGGTCATTCAGAGGTGACTGCTGTGTACTGGCCCCCAGGGGCACTTAGTGCACTTAGCTCCCTACCTACCCTTGATAACACACCTGTATGGTCTGCCGCCCCTTCCAGTGCTTTCTGGGATCACCTCCAACATAAACTGCTTGTACCTAATCCTTGTCTCAGGCTCTGCTTCTCAGGGATCCACACCAACCCACCACATTTTGGTAGAGGAAGCAAGTGCTACCATCCGAAGGAGGCATTTAAGGAGACAGAAGTGATGAGGGGGACAAGAGGTGGAGAACCTCCCAAGAAGTCTCTTGGGGACATACTTGACCATGAAGGCTCAGACACCCAGCTCAGAGTGGCACAGGAAAAGATGTGAATTAATCAAACTCACAGAAACAGAGGGTGAAATCACACACTCAGTGCTTTTAATTCAAAATGAGAAGGACAACATCAGACCTCTCTCACCTGACACCACCCTCTCTCCCTGCAGACAAAGTAAGTCCATGATTATCTCATGGCTGCCCGTGGGCATGGGCTGGGGCCAAAAGGAGCTATGGAGCCTCTCTACTGAACAACTCACACCTATGTGAACTGTGGTGGGGCTGGACACTGAGCAGGCCCTCACCAACAAAAACCTTGATGATGGCGCCTAAGTAGGTGCAAAGGCAGAAGCCAGCTCCCTTACCCTCGAAATCTCAGAGACTCCTTTTGCACTGCGATGACTATGGGTGTGGAAGAAAGTGAGCTGAGTTCCAAGCAGCCATTCCTTACTGCCCCAGCACTAGTGGCTGGTGGACTATTTGGGGCTGGCTGGCAGGGATGGGAGAAAGTGAGGTCAAGGACAAGCGGGGCTGGCCGCCTCAGCAGTCTGAATAAGTCACGAGGTCACTCCAGGCCTAGGAAGCTCTGTGATTCCTCCTCTCTACCCTCTCCCCAGCCCCCTTTTCTGCCAGCTTGTCCCATCCATTTGTCCTGGGTGTGGCAGCCCACCAGAGCTGGGAGGAGGCTGGGAAAGAGGCAGATGCCAAATTTTACCTGGCTGTATATCCGTCCATCCCCATCCTCCCTCCTTGCCCTTAGGGAGTCCCATCCCATTGAGGGGTCAGCGGGGCCAGGCAGCACTGAATTCTTTCTCCAGACCCTGGACAAACTGGTCATTGAGGAAGAGCAACTGACCATGGGGCAGGAAGCGGGCGAGGATGCCCTCGATGCAGTCAGCCCGCAGCAGGAGGTTGGCAGTGGGGACCAGCAGCCGGAGGTGCTCAAGGAGAAGGCGGGCCAGCAGCCGAAGTGTGCCCTCTGCCAGCAGCAGGTTCTCGTGGGCATTCAGCACCAGGGCGAAGCCTAATGAGAGCACGCCTAGCCACACCACTGTCCGAGGCTCCTGGAAAGGGTCCCCTGCCGTCAGGCGGAAGGCCCCACATGGGGACTCATGCAGGTGCACTGGGTCATCTGAGGACTGGGGCTGCAGGTCCACAGCAGGCCGGCCGCACGCCTGCAGCTGCAGCTGGCACATGGACTCCACCTGCCTGTAGAGAATAGGTGGGTCACTGACCTGTCACCCTCAGGACCACCCCTGGAGCTGGGAGCTGCCATTATCCCCATAACTAGATGCAGAAACCAAGCCCCAGAAAGACTAAGTGAAGTGACCTGCCCAGGGCCACAGAGCAGGGAGCATAAGCCCAGATGGGAATCCAGGCTCCAGCCTCCAGGCCCTGAACCATTTCACTCCATGTGGCCAAGAGAAGGCAGGTTCTGAACACAGCTCCTTGGGCTGGGAAAAGGCACCAGGGGATGAAGATCCTGCCCCTACCTGCTTCACAGAGGCCTCCTCAACATCTCAACAAGAGATGAGAAGTGGAGTAAAATCTATGTCCAACCCAGGCTGTCCAACCTCTCCACCCTCACCCCATCCTGCAGCCCTCTCCAAATAAAAAAGAAAAACCTTTCACTTGGACATCCAGGCTTTTGAAATTACTCTCTTATCTCTCATGAATCACCTTCCAATCTGGGCCATGTACAGGCTGCTCTTAAAGACACGTTTGGTTTTCTGTGCCACATAAGGGGGAGGAGGCCCAGCAGAACAGAGATAAACAAGAGGCTGGCCCAGGGTTGCCCCAGAGTGTTAATCCCCCCCACCCAAAACACAGAGGGGCCAGGAGATTCTGGCACCTGCTGGTTCAGACTGGGTCTGGGAGGGGAAGGTCCAAGGTCAGCCATCCCATCTAGAACAGTGTTTCCCAACTGTACCCTGTGGATCCTGGGCTTTTGGGAGGCTCTTGGCACAGATTCCCATAAACCACATTCTCTCTCCTCCTTAGAGATTCATAAAGCTTAAAGGCACACTGAGGGCCCTGAAAAGTCCTGCACTGCAAAGCATATTTAATTTGTACTGCTTACACTCAAATCCCAACTCTTTCACTTTCTAGATGCATAACCTTAGACAGGTTAAATTTCTTTAACTCTCTGTAGCTCAGTTTACTCATCTGTAAGGTGGGGATAATGTACCTACCTCAAAAGACTGTTTCAAAGATAAAATGAGTTCATATACACGAAATGCTCAGAACATAAGATGCTTAGTACATACAGGCTCAATAAATGCTAACTACAAAAAAATTACCATAAATGCTAACTATAATAAATGATGATGATAATAGCATTATTATGTCTTTAACCCTTTTTCATATAATACTTGTGACAACTGTGGAAGACTCTTTGAAAGCACTACTCTAAAACTTTCTCTCTGCTTCTTAGTCCTCCCGTTTCTCTGTGCCCCCCCAGAAAACCTATCATAATCGGTGTGTATTCAATGGGCTGGACTGTGTTACCTGGCCACAGCCAAAATCTGCTCCTTTCGGAGAAGCCTGTCCCTCTCAGCACCATGTGGCTGTGGGTCGTTGGGTGAATTCTCGGTACCAAAGAAGCAGGAGTAGAGCACTCGGCAAAGGCCGTCCTCAGCCTTCGTGGCCCGCAAGGTGTGGATGAGGAAGGCATGGACCATGGCTCTGGGATGGATGCTACAGGAAAGCCAGAGACCTCAGTGAGATGAGTGTAAAACCCCAGAGGGGAGGCAACCACAGAAAGGGTCTGGCCTAGCTAGGCCTGGGAGCGTGTCTGGAGGCTGGTGTGGCTGGTCGCTGGTCCTCCTCAGTCACCCAAGACACACGCCCAGCCTCTGAATGTGTTCAGCACCAACTCTGTCCATAAGAGTCTAGCAGCTAAGATATCTTAGACAACCCCAAAGCCAAATCTACAAAAAACCGGCCAGGAATCTTGAAAAATGTCAGTCATCAGAGTCAAGGAACACTGGGGAGCTGCTCCAGACTGAAAGAGGCCAAAGAGACAAGACAGCCGAATGCATCCTGCGATACTAGATAGGAGCCCTGGCAGAGAAAAAGGTAGTTTCAACATAGGGCATTACTAGGACAACTGGAAGCACTTAAGTACGGATTACAGGTTAGATAATAGTCTTGATCGATGTTACCTGATTTTGAATGTTGGAGAATGTCCTTGTTTTTAGAAAATACACACTGAAGTACCTATAAATATAGAGGCAAAGGGGCATCATATCTGCAACTAACTTAATTGGAAAATTAAGTATACAGGAGTTCTTTATAAGAACAGTCTTGAAATTTTCCGTAAGCTTGAGATCACGCCAAAATAAAGACCACGAAATAGTAATAATAATGGTGTTTGGCTCACTGACCAGCCCGGGGGTGAAAGGCAGCGGGCAGACGGTAAGCAGATATCTGTAGCTAAGGGAAATAGATCGTGAGTTTAAACTGGTTAAACAGGAAGGTTCGCGACAGCGCTTTGAAACCCGTAGCTCGGAGACCTCGACTGACCTCCCGCGATCCTCTACCCGCAATCGGAGCCGTCATCAGCCTTCGCCACCGCGTCCCCCCCCCC
>NW_006772492.1:0-299 GCF_000442215.2 Lipotes vexillifer | reverse complement strand
CTGTGTGCTGTGGCCACCACTCTGTCTCAGTGGGTCCCTTTTTGAGGATCCCACTCTGCAATCAGAGCCTGGCAGCACTCATCCCACCACTGCAGAAAGTAAGATATGTCCACCTGGCTCAGATCCTGTGGTGGTGGTTTTTTGTGCTCAGCTTGAGGCTGAGAATAGTCTTCCAGCTGCAGTAGTCCCATGTCAGTCTGTTCTTGGTGATCCTGGCGTTCTTCTTGGTATTGGGGCCAGAAAGGATACTGAGTATCTGGGTCTCCTGCCATAGTCAGCAGCACTGGCACATAATTCCC
>NW_006772491.1:324-705 GCF_000442215.2 Lipotes vexillifer | reverse complement strand
AGCAACTGACAAAGGATTAATCACCAAAATTTACAAGCAGCTCATGCAGCTCAATATCAAAAAGACAAACAACCCAATACAAAAATGGGCAGAAGACCTAAACAGACATTTCTACAAAGAAGATATACAGATTGCCAACAAACACATGAAAGAATGCTCAACATCATTAATCATTAGAGAAATGCAAATCAAACTGCAATGAGGTATCACCTCACACCAGTCAGAATGGCCATCATTAAAAAATCTACAAACAAGGGGCTTCCCTGGTGGTGCAGTGGTTGAGAGTCCGCCTGCTGATGCAGGGGATGAGGGTTCGTGCCCCGATCCGGGAGAATCCCACATGCCATGGAGCGGCTGGGCCCGTGAGCCATAGCTGCTGAG
>NW_006772491.1:0-145 GCF_000442215.2 Lipotes vexillifer | reverse complement strand
GGGAACCCTCTTGCACTGTTGGCGGGAATGTAAATTGATACAGCCACTATGGAGAACACTATGGAGGTTCCTTAAAAGACTAAAAAAGAGAACTACCATACGACCCAGCAATCCCACTACTGGGCATATACCCTGAGAAAACCAT
>NW_006772490.1:0-838 GCF_000442215.2 Lipotes vexillifer | reverse complement strand
TCCCCAGGTTTAAGGGATTCTTCCTTCAGCTAAAACATGCATGGGAAAACCAGAGTATGGTTCCACGTGTGATGGGGCAAAGTTCCAAAACTGCATCTCACTTTACGTGCCCTGGAACTAGTGTTGGCCGTTCAAGACCCTTTCCTGCCACTCTCCACCCTTGCAGAGTCAGTGCCTTTAACCTCCTGTTTGGCACACTTTGCAGTTTCTGCGGAGGATGGACAGGAATCGGGAGTACCAACCAGAGACTAGCTGTAGGTGTTCGGACCGGCACATTTAACTCTAAGTACCCTCCAGTAAGAAGAATGAACCAAAATTTCAGCATGCCGTGCCTGAAACACACTAGGGTGTGAAGCAATCCTGCAGTATTGCGGCCAGCTAACAAGAAATCGAGGGGAGAAAAGGAGCTCAGGGGCACTGTAATTCACAAACCTGCAGAGTTACAAATGACAGCTTCCGTCCAAAACCATATTGAAGTAAGGCTGCGAAGAGGACTTGAAAGTGAGGCAGAATTCCAGGAAACCGATTTCAGGAGGTAGTTTGGAATTGCATTTAATGCCTATGAAAATAGGCAGAACATCGACCAGGTTGCCCTTGGCCAAAAAGGTCGTATGCGTTTTTTCCTGAATATATTCAGCAAAAAACGCATACGCCCTTTTTGGCCAACGAAGAAAGCTTGCAATGGAAATCTGCGCTACAATGAAGTCTCACTTCCCTCCTGGTCAAAAGGGACATCTGAAAATAGTAAAAATCCAGAAAGGCAGGACAGATCATAGAGAACAGGGAGCGTTTTTATGCTGATGGGAGGGATGTAAATTGCCAACAGCCACTCTGAAGA
>NW_006772489.1:0-296 GCF_000442215.2 Lipotes vexillifer | reverse complement strand
GACAGGAAACCTGACCCCATTTTCAGGTTCTAAAGAGAAATTCTAAGTACCTGAAAGACTGAGTAGCATGGTGGCTTTTATTTAAGATATGGAGATAGAGAGCATATACCTGGACTTGGGCCTGCAGCAGCACCAAATTGCACCACGAGTTCCCTTTATTTTCTCTGGCATCTCTGTTGCTCCTTTTCTCTCTGCTGGATTAGCCATGGGGACTCTAAGTTCTTCTTTGTGTGGTCCTGGTACTAAGATTCTCCAGGGAATTATAAAGCTATTCACCTTCTCCATCGAGCACTTCT
>NW_006772487.1:0-207 GCF_000442215.2 Lipotes vexillifer | reverse complement strand
ATCTCTGAATACTATTGCACTGCATGTATATGAGAGGAAAAATAATTTTCCCTCTACACTTCTATGTTCTTTATTGAGATCTCCCTTGTAATGAAAAAGAGACAAACTGGAGAAAACAATCAGAAGTTTAATATATACCATGTGTACCTCCTGTATACTTGAAAGATACCCAGGAAAACTAAGTCACTCCCTGAAATGGCCCAAGCC
>NW_006772485.1:0-233 GCF_000442215.2 Lipotes vexillifer | reverse complement strand
CTCAGGTGTCCGCGCTTTTAGCTGCGGCTCGCGCCCGTCTCTGGAGCTCCTTTAAGCAGCGCTCTTAATCTCCTCTCCTCGCACAGCAGGAAACAAAGAGGGAAGAAAATGTCTCTTGCCTCTTCGGCACCTCCAGACCTTTTCCCGGACTCCCTCCCGGCTAGACGTGGTGCACTAACTCCTTAAGGCTACGTTCACGCCGCCAACCCCAGTTCTCTCCCTGCGCTCCGACC
>NW_006772484.1:0-749 GCF_000442215.2 Lipotes vexillifer | reverse complement strand
GGGGCACGAACCTGTGCCCCCTGCATCGGCAGGCGGACTCTAAACCACTGCGCCACCAGGGAAGCCCCTGCCACCACATCTTGCTCATGCAATGGCACTGTGTACTGGATTATCAATTCTCAAATCTGTGGGATGCTCCCCCTTAGACTGTAAGCTCCATGAGAGCAAGAACTGTGACTTATGCATGTTCAGATCCTAACACCCTCTTGACTCCTGAGAAAAGAGCTAGCCCTTTGCTCAAGAGTTTGTATTTTCCATGAGGAAAAGAACTTTGCCTTTCATCTTTAAGCCCCTTCATCTTTGCGAACTAGCTCCAGGGCTTTTTTCAAGTCTGCTGGACAGCTACACCCTTGACTAAAAAGCAGAATTGGGGGTAGGTGATAAGGGGGCGGGTGGAGAGATGCAGAGAATTATACCAGAGCATACGGTCAAAATGTTCAGTAGTCACATGAAACCTAAATCAGGACTAGTGAGCTAAGAGTTTACATAAAGATGCTGAAAGACAAAAGAATGGATGATTCCTCTAAGATGAGGAACCAGGTTATAGAATAAAATTCTAGTGAAGAGGCTCTAAACAAACACATGAAAGGATGTTCAACATCACTAATCATTAGAGAAATGCAAATCAAAACTACAATGAGGTAGCACTTCACACTAGTCAGAATGGCCATCATCAAAAAATCTACAAACAGGGCTTCCCTGGTGGCGCAGTTGTTGAGAGTCCGCCTGCCGATGCAGGGGACACGGGT
>NW_006772482.1:0-3329 GCF_000442215.2 Lipotes vexillifer | reverse complement strand
AAGATCCCACATGCCGTGGAGTGGCTGGGCCTGTGAGCCATGGCCGCTGAGCCTGTGTGTCCAGAGCCTGTGCTTTGCAACGGGAGAGGCCACAACAGTGAGAGGCCCACGAATCGCAAAAAAAGAGAGTAGCCCCGACTCATCACAACTAGAGAAAGCCCTTATGCAGCAACACAGACCCAACGCAGCCAAAAAAATTAATTAAATAAAATTTAAAAATTAAAAAAAAAAGTAACACTAAAATGACCATCTTTTTGATTACAAACCTCGTTCTTTGGAATTATTTCCCCCAAAAGGAATTAGTAACTCTAAGAATTGATACATATGCTTTTTGAATATAACCATGCTGATTTCATGTTAACATCACCTTCATTGTGTATTATCAACATTTTCTGGTTTTTTGCTATTTAGGCATAATTTTAATTTCTACTTCTTAATATAAATTTAAATATCTCTCCACTGTTAATAACCCACTTAAACATCTCTTTTGCCCTTTTATATATTGAAAATGTGATGAATGCATTATATAGCAAAGACACATTGTTAGTTGACATCCTATAACCACCTTCTGATTTGTTTTGTCAAAGGAAGCACTGATTTAAGACTCAATATCCTAATCTGAGTTTTTCAATTAATTCTGTTTTGATTTAGAAAAATTGTGACCCACCTAGATGAAATGTACCAATTCCTAGAAACACAAAACCTACCAAGTCTGAATCAGGAAGAAATAGAAAATCTGAATACATCTATAACAAACAGATTGAATCAGTAATCAAAAACCTCCTAACAAAGAAAAGCTCCAAATCAGAGGGCATTGCTGGTAAATTCTACCAAACATTTTTTATGTTTTGGCCATGCTGTGTGGTATATGGGATCTTAGTTCCTGACCAGGGATCAAACCCATGCTGCCTGCAGTGGAAGCACAGAGTCTTAACCACTGGACTGCCAGGGAAGTCCCTACCAAACATTTAAGAACACCAAATTTTAAACTCTTCCAAAAAACTGAAAGGGAAGGAACATTTCCTAACTCACTCTATGAGGCCAGCATTACTGATACCAAAGCCAGACAAATACATTACAAGAAAACTAGAGACCAATATCCCTTTTGAACACTGATGCAAAAAATCCTCAACAAAATACTAGCAAACCAAATTCAGCAACACATAAAAAGGATTATATATTATAACCAAGTGGGATTTTTTTCCTTGAATGCAAGGATGGTTCAACAAAGGAAAATCAGTCAATGTAATACACAACATTAAATGAATGAAAAAAGATCCACATGATCACTGATACAGAAAAAGCACAACAAAATTCAACATGCTTACATGATAAATACACTAAACAAACTTAGAAGGAAAGTACCTCAACAGAATAAGGGCCACATATAAAAAACCCAAAACGAACATCATATGCAACAGTGAAAGACAGAAAGCTTTTCGTCTCAGACAGGAACAAGACAAGAACATGCACTTTTGCCACTTGTATTCAAACTCAGTTTTGGAAGTTTAGCCAGAGCAAATAGGCAAGGAAACCAAATAAAAGGCATTCAAATTGGAAATTAAGAAGTAAAATTATCTCTGTTCACAGATGGCACGTACAAAACCCTAAAGATTGCACGCACACATACCACACACACACACACACACACACACACAAAATGTAAGAACTAATAAGCAAATTCAGCAAGGTTGCAGGATACAAAGTCAACATGCAAAAATCACTTGTATTTCTATACACTAAGAATGAACAAGCCAAAAGTAAGATAAGTCAGACAGAGAAAGGCAAATACTATATCATACAGCTTATATGTGGAGCCTAAAAAATAATACAAATGAGTGTACATGCAAAACGGAAACAGATCTAACAGATACAAAAAACAAACTAGTGCTTACCAAAGGGGAAAAGGAGAGGGGGAGGGGAAAATTAGGGGTACAAGATTAAGTGATACAAACTACTATGTATAAATTAGATAAGCAATAAGGATATATTGCATAGCACAGGGAATCATAGCCATTATCTTATAATAACTTTTAATGGAGTATAATCTGTAAAAATACTGATTCATTATGCCATACACCTGAAGTTAATGTAATATTGTAAATTAAGTATACTTCAATAAAAAAAATTTTAATAATAATGAACAAGGACTTCCCTGGTGGTCCAGTGGTTAAGACTCCGTGCTTCCACTGCAGGGGGTGTGGGTTCAATCCCTGGTGGAGGAACTAAGATCTCACATGCCATGCGGTGCAGCCAAAAAAAAAAAAATGAACAAGCCAAAAAATGAAAGAAGACAATTCCATTTACAATAGCATCAAGAAGAATAAAATACTTAGGAATTAAATTAACTCAGAAAATGAGACTTGTACAGTGAAGACAACAGAAGATAGACAAAAAAAATTTCAAGAAGAAATGCCATGTCCATGATTCAGAAGACTTAGCATCATTAAGATGTCAATATTACCCAAAGTGATCTTCAGATCCAGTGCGATCCCTATCAAAGCCCCAAAGACTTTTTTTTTCAGAAACAGAAAAATCTATCCTTAAATTCATTCATAAGGAATCTCAAGGGATCCCAAACAGCCAAAATAATCTTGAAAAAGAACAAAGTTGGAAGATTCATATTTGATGGTTTCAAAATTTACTACAAAGCTACAGTAATCAAAACAGTGTGACAGTAGTATAAATAATGATACAAAGAAGAGAATAAAACAGAGAACACAGAAATAAACTCTCACGTATATAGACAGTCAAATGATTTTTGACATGGATGCCAAGACAATTCAATGGCAAAAAAAGTCTTTTCAACAAATGGTGTTGAGGGTCTTCCCTGGTGGTGCAGTGATTAAGACTCTGCACTCCGAATGTAGGGGGGCCAGGTTCGATCCCTGGTCAGGGAGCTAGATCTCACATGCATGTCGCAACTAAGAGTTCGCATGCCAAAACTAAGGAGCCCACCTGCTGCAACTAAGACCCAGCTCAACCAAATTAAAAAAAAAAAAAAAAAAAGGTGTTGGGAAAACTAGATATCCACATTCAAAAGAATAAAAGAATGAAACTAGACTCTTACCTTACACCATATACAAAAATTAACTGAAGTGGATCAAACATCTAAATGTAAGTGCTAAAACTATAAAACTCTTAGAAAAAACATAGGGAAAATGCTTCATGACATTTGATCTGCCAGTGCTTTCTTAGATGTGACACAATAAGCACAGAAAACAAAAGAAAAAACAGGTAAGTTGAACTTCATCAAGAGTTAAAACTTTGGGGCTTCCCCGGTGGCGCAGTGGTTGAGAGTCCGCCTGCTGATGCAGGGGACACGGGTT
>NW_006772481.1:0-486 GCF_000442215.2 Lipotes vexillifer | reverse complement strand
TGAAGTGCAGGGTGTGGGACCTCTGTATGTGGGACCCTAAGAGCATGTGAAATTAGACAAAGCGCAAAGGATCAAAAAGGTTAGAGTTTATTTTATTGCCCAGATTCTATATTTATCTCCCAGGGATTTTAGTGGGCTTTGCTGGTGACAAACTCCTCCTCTGCCTTTTGTCCCGTTCCTCATTCTTGGAGTGCTGAGGGTAGAGACCCCTCTTCTGTAACTGCTGAGTGCTGAGTTGGGAGCCCTCATACCCCGGGGGCGGGGGTCAGAACTTCTCCTCAGCAGCCTCCATGTGACGTTGATTGTCCCCAGACCTCGTGCCTCCCTGCTCATCCGCCTGAGCACCAGCATTGGAAGTGTTATAGATTGTAATGACCTTTAAGTATTCAGGAAAGAGTTGTGCAGAGACGGTGTGGGGGCCGTTTTTACCTCACCCCACATTTGTTCAGCCACCTTAGGCTGCCCGTTTCTGCCAGCCTAGGTGCT
>NW_006772480.1:0-202 GCF_000442215.2 Lipotes vexillifer | reverse complement strand
GATTGGATTTAGGTACGATGATTCCAAGTGAAATAAGTCACACGGAAAAAGAAACATCAAAAGAAATGTATGGTATTTCCTGAAACATCGAAAAAACAAAGGTACATAGCCACTTATGGTCCTATAGCTTAGCAAAATTCCACTTCCACTTATGGTCCTATAGCTTAGCAAAATTAAAATAAAAAAGACAGAGCCACCAAAA
>NW_006772479.1:0-240 GCF_000442215.2 Lipotes vexillifer | reverse complement strand
ACTGCTGGTGGAATGTGAATTGGTACAGCCACTATGGAGAACAGTATGGAGGTTCCTTAAAAATATACAAATAGGGGGCTTCCCTGGTGGCTCAGTGGTTGAGAGTCCGTCTGCTGATGCAGGGGACACGGGTTCATGCCCCTGTCCGGGAAGATCCCACATGCCGCAGAGCTGCTGGGCCTGTGAGCCATGGCTGCTGAGCCTGCACGTCCAGAGCCTGTGCTCCACAATGGGAGAGGC
>NW_006772478.1:0-659 GCF_000442215.2 Lipotes vexillifer | reverse complement strand
TCGTGCCCCGGTCCGGGAAGATCCCACATGCCACTGAGCGGCTAGGCCCGTGAGCCATGGCCGTTGAGCCTGCGCGTCCGGAGCCTGTGCCCCGCAACGGGAGAGCCCACAACAGTGAGAGGCCCGCATACTGCAAAAAAAATAAATAAACAAAAAAATAAAGTGGTGAACAGCCACATACATAAATTGGTATATTTTTAGAAAGCAGTTTTTAAAGATGTGTTAATAAACGTCTTTTAATTCCATCTTTAGAATTCTACTACTAGAAGTGGGAGAAAAGATATAGGGATGCGTTTTTACATAGAAAAGGTATTCAAATACTTTACTTTTAAGATGGAAAAATTGTGAAGAGCCCTAAATCTAGAATCTAAATAGCAAGGAAATGGTTAAACTATATTACACATATTCCTGACATAACATTATTCAGGCATTATCATAATGTCTATGAAGATAATTAAATACAGGTCAATAGATGCATCACAGCAGCTACTATTTACATTACGTATTACATATGTTGAACCCTTAACTTTGGGAATCTAATTTAAATCCTTAGAGCAGGCCTGGAAGGTGGGTTGTGTCATCTGCAAATCAGATGGCCAATCTTGCATTCTTTAAATGCATTGCTCCAAAAATTATATATTACATTACATTATACATAT
>NW_006772474.1:0-258 GCF_000442215.2 Lipotes vexillifer | reverse complement strand
AGGCAGAACGTGGACCACGATGCCCTTGGCCAAAAAGGGTGTAAGCGTATTTTCCTGAATATATTTAAGAAAAAACGCATATGCCCTTTTTGGCAAACCAAGCAAGCTTGCAAGGGAAATCTGCGGTACAATGAAGTCTCACTTCCCCCCGGTCAAAAGGGACATCCGAATAAAGTATAAAATCCAGAAAGGCAAGAAGGCCACGGAGAAAAGGGAGCATTCTTATGCTGATGGGTGGGATGTAAATTGCCAACAACC
>NW_006772473.1:0-228 GCF_000442215.2 Lipotes vexillifer | reverse complement strand
CGGGTTAGTGTTAGCGTTCGGGTTAGGATTAGGGCACGGGTTAGGGTAAAGCTTCGGGTAAGGTTTAGGTTTAGGAATAGGGTTAGGGTTAGAGTTAGGGAATGGGGACAGTTTAGGGTACAGGTTAGAGCATGACAGCGGTGTAGGGTTAGCGTACGTGTTACAGCCTGTGTTAGTGTGAGCGTATGGATTAGGATTCAGGCACAGTTTAGTGTAAGGCTCAGTGTA
>NW_006772472.1:182973-244169 GCF_000442215.2 Lipotes vexillifer | reverse complement strand
TATATATATATATATATATATATATATATATATATATATATATATATGTATGTATATATATATTCTGAGGGTGTTTTTAAAGAATAAGCAAGAGGTTTCAGAATTAATCTCAGCATGCCCTTTGAACACATGAAACTACCACAGGCCATTCTATTTTATTTTATCTTGTTTTTGTTTTGTTTCTGGTTCATGACGGGTATGTCATCCTTCACTATGCTTTCTGTGAGGCATTCCTACACCTTGGTCACTATGCAATGTGGGCTCTACAACACAGAGGCTTCAAATGTTCTTCCCTATTCACGCTAGCCTTGATATAGCCCTGAGGCAAGGTTCATGAGTACCGTATGCTCAGTGTAATAACCCCTGGTAAGAGGAACACTTCATATTGAAATACTCTCTAGATCATCTTCCTTTTTTACTTTGTAAAAGTCTTAAGGTATGATCCATCTATTTTGGATTAAAAGCGACGTCTATTTTGGGGGGCATTATATAATAGAAAGTTCATATCTTTTGTGTGAAAGATAACAGATTATATATTTTTAAAAAAACAAGTAAAGATTTAGTTATATAGTGTTTTCTCAAGATAAGTATCTGGCTAAAGTTCACAAAAGGAGGCACCATCTTTTTTAATGTCTTAAAGAAAAAACAATGATATTTTTAAACCTAATGACTGTGTGTTATGTACTATTAATTGTATGGAAAGGTAATGGTACCATCCCCATTTTAAGAGATGAATCAATTTAGACAAAGAAGAAATGAGTTATTTAATCAAAGTCATAGAACTACTAAATGGAAAAACTGAGCTCAAATGCAGGCAACAAAGATCCTGTGTGCTGCAACTAAGATGCAGCACAGCCAAATAAATAAATAACTAAATATATATATATATATATTTTTAAGTATACGGAAAAGTAGATGGGAGTTAAAAAAAATTATTCTAATTAAATTCATGGGGACTTCCCTACCTGTGGACACAGTGTCCATTAAGATCTTTCAAATATGGGAAGTGTTGAATATCTTTAAGTGCAAATTAATTTAAAGAATTTTGTTTGAAGTGGAAAAAAGAGATTGAATGTGTTATTCAGAATCAGCTACTTAGCCAAAATTGTTTATTTTTAAATCATATTATGAGGTAGCTTACAAATTATTCCACGGACAAGGTTTGCTTGCGTGTTTTTGCTTTGTAAATAAAGTGTACATAAAGAAGTGTACCAATACAAAGAATAATATACTAGCTTCAAGATGAAAGTTTTATTGTATTTAGGGTATTTTGTGGGATGTATATCCCAGTCAAATGGATTTTAAAGTTATATACTATCAGGAACAAGCCTAATTGTCTTTACATAGTTTACTGCGTTGTCAAATTTTATTTTGTGCCTTATAATTTAATCTAAAAGAAAAATATTGCATTCATTAAATATACAGCATTTGAAACCTCTAGTAATGGAAGATAGGTGATTTAGAACAATTCACACAGTGTGGACAATGAGAGGAGCTGTTATATGTGTGTGTGTGTGTGTGTGTGTGTGTGTGTGTGTGTGTAGCTGTGAGTTGTGTGTGTGTGTGTGTGTGTGTGTGTGTGTGTGTGTGTGTGTGTGTGTGTGTGTGTGTATTTTTGCCCCAGGATACCATCCATGTTCAGGACATGGGAGAGGATGAAGTTCTAAGGAGTGTGCCTGGCATTTGAGGATTGCTTTTCTCCTATGGGCATTTACCATCTATTTAAGGATTGCTGAGAGGTTGAGAAATGTTTTTGAGAGCATCTGGGTTTAAGAATAGAGTAACTGTCAGTAAAGGGTCCCATGTGATTTTTCTTTACATTGGGTTTGCATCTCAAATGGCTATACCTTAGTAGTAAGAGAAAGAAAGGGCAACAGGTGCTCATAAGGATTTCAGCTCAGCTTTGAATCATCTTAATGATTAAGACAATCTCTAAAATGTGACTGAGGTTATCTGGTTCCAGGTGCTGGCAAGAGCAAGTGAAAATAATAAATGAATAATATAAGGTAAGATAATTGCTCAAAAAAATTGAGAGGTCTCAACATTTCTTTAAAAAGTTCTGTAAGTACAGGGCTTCCCTGGTGTCGCAGCAGTTAGGAATCCACCTGCCAATGCAGGGGACACAGGTTCGAGCCCTGGTCCGGGAAGGTCCCATATGCTGTGGAGCAACTAAGCCCGTGTGCCACAACTACGGATGCCCGTGCACCTAGAGCCCGTGCTCCTCAACAAGAGAAGCCACCACATTGAGAAGCCCGTGCATCGCAACCAAGAGTAGCCCCCACTCACCACAACTAGAGAAAGCCCGTGTGCAGCAACCAAGACCCAACACTGCCAAAATTAATTAATTAATTTTTTTTAAGTTCTGTAAGTACAGAATAAGTAATATTCATGCACACAAGGGAACAAGAGAAAATTAAAACAAATAAAAAAAACTAACCCCCCCAAACCCAGCACGAAACAAAGAGCAATTAAATAGACACACAGAAACTCCAGATATTGGAGTCCTCAGATCTTGACTTTAAACTATCTATATGTACTATTTTCAAGGATATAAAAGACAAGATTGATAATTTGGCAGACGATGTTCAAGAACTGGGAATTACTGAACTAAAATTTCAGAGATGAGCTCATGAGCAGATTGACCACAGCTGAAGAGAAAATTAATGCACTGAAAGAAAAGACATGTTAAAAAACACCCTAAAAGAAAAGTGGAGTGATTAACGGATGGAAAATGCAGAAGATAAGAATTTGAATATAGAGGATACAAAAGAAAAGTTTGGATCTACAAATGGAGAGGAGAAAAGAATAAGAAAGAAGTAATATTTGAAGAGATAATGGCTAAGAATTTTCCAAAACTAATTAAATGTATTCCCAAAGCTTCACAAATGCAAGAAAGAACAAATAAATAGAAATCCATACCTAGTCACCTCATAGCACAATATCTGAAGGAAAAAAGAGATAAAAATTGAAAAACAGCCAGGAGGGAGAAAAAGAAATCTTATGATCAAAGGATCAGCGGAATGACAATTGCCTTCTCAAGAGGAAAAATGAAATCCAGAGAACTTGGAATGATATCTCTAATGTGTGAATGGAAATAACTGCTAAACAAAAAAATATACTCAGTGAAATATCCTTCAAGTATGTATTGTTTGGGAGGTGACATGAGGGATGCTTTTGGGTGTTGATAATATTCTTTTATGACCCGGGTAGTAATTACATGGGTGTTTACTTTGTGATAATGTATTAACTTGCATCATATATGCTTGCTCCTTAGGTGATTTTATCTTGTCCTGATGCATTTAGATATAATTGATATGCAGATGGCTTTCAAATTACATCTGGCTTGCATATTTCCATAAACTTCACACCATATATCAAGCTCCCTATTTTACATCTCCTCTTGGGTTTTCAATAAGAATTTCAAACTTAACACATCCAAAGCTGAGCTTTGGAAATTCATCTCCCCTTCCCCAAACTATCATTTCAATCATTAGTAAATCTATTCTTCTAGGCTTAAAAATTTGGTGTCGTCCTTGATTCTCTTTCTCTCATACTCTACATACAATCTATTAAAAAGCCATTTGATTTTTCCTCTTAACTAATTTTGCCACTAATTACCACTCCTACTGCCACTCTCCTACCCAAGTCGCTATGGTCTCTCTCACCTCAGTGGTTGCTATAGCTTTCCTAACTCTCCCTGCTTTTGCCCTTGAACTCCTATTGCATTCTCTCACTAGAACAGCAAAAGTGGTTCTGTTAAAATATCAGTCAATTCCTCCAGATGCTTCCCATCTCCAGGTGCTACCTTCAAGGCCCCACTGATCTTCCTTTCCTTTCCCATTTCCCCTCTTACTTCATGTCCTACCTTCTCTCATGTCCTAATTTGCCCCAGCGACAGCAGTCTCTACTCTGATCCTTGACCTTGCTATTCAGGGTCTCTGCACTTGCTATTCTTCTGGCTGGAATGCTTTTCCTCCAGATATGCTCATAGCTAACTCCCTGAATTCCTTTGGATTCTTATTCAAAAGTCACATTCCCAGAGTGCCAGGTGACTTATCTAACTCCCCTCACCTCGCACACAGACACACAAATATCAACATGCTGTATCACTCTTCAATGTGTTACTTTTTCCTCTTAGCACTTACCTCTGTCTCATGTAAAAATATAGTATCTCATTTATCTTTTCATTGTCTTCACGCTAGAATGTAAGTCCTATGAGAACAGAGACGTTTGTCAGTTTTGATCACTATTATATCCCCAATGTTTAGAACAGTGCCTAGCACTGCATGAGGTACATAATAAATATTTATTGAATGAATTTTGAATAAGTGAAAAGAAGGTAAAATAGTAATTTCATCCTACTTATACCTATAAATATTTTGAATGATAGCTCAAATAATATGCATATGGAAAGTTAAAATAAGAAAACCTAAATAAAAAAAGACCCTGAACATGTTTATCAGATTACTACTTTGAGTCCTTTTGTTAGACAACCTGGCCATGGTAAATGCATATTATCTAAACAATTACTTTATGTCTTTTAATAATTAAAGTCATTTTGACCACATCTAGGTATAAAAATAATCCAATCATTTAAAATATAGCATATTAATAGAAAATTTGAGGTATAGTAAGGCCAACAGATCAGGAGACAATTGGACGTTGAAAAGAGATTTTATAACTCAGTTTCCAAGAGGAAGGAGCAAGCCACACCATGCCATGGGGGAGGGGAGCACACAGAGAAGCACCAGGGTTGGTCATGAGGCAGAGGGAGAGGGACAAATTGTGGGCAGAAACCTTTATTGTGGTTTCTGTGGAAAGGGACGGGTGAGGTAGAGTTAGCAGGATTAGAATCGTATCGTTTGAAAAACTTCAGCAAGCCCAGAGGCATAGGGGCGGTCCTTGCTGTCTAGTCCTGGACCCTGCAGTGATTAGAGCAGTTAGTGGCCTGATTGTGAGAGCCCAGTAAGTTAGGTGGTTGGGGATATAGGCTCTAGATCGGTTGGTTTGTATTTGAAAAGTGCACCCTTGGGAGGAGGACTTCTGGTAGGAAGGGGATGAGGGAGGCAGCATCCCAAAGCAAGATGACTTAAACATACTATCAGGTTGTCCAGAATAAGGCATATTCAGCATATGCATGTAGAACAGATATTACAGCACCAAGTTTACAGAAGCCAGAAACATGGTTGACATACCTAGTTCATTAGCCACTAAGAACCATCTTATTCAGAAGTTACAAATTCTCCAAGGTACGGTCAGAATTCTCAACTCAGTCTACTTGGTTGAAGCATCAAGGTAATCAACAAAACTTATAAACACTGATAATAACATGCTGATAAATGAAGGTAGACCCTAAATTAAGTGTTCAAAGCAGTTTCTCATATTGAACATCATTTAATTAACCCTCTAGGACCTACAGTACATTTTCTATCTCCGTTTTCATGAAGGAGGGAACTGTGAGCCTGAGAAAGTTTTCCTGTTGCCCAGATTTAAAAGCTAGACATTGTTGTAGCTAGATCTGATACTCCAGCCACCTGAAGCCAAATCTTTATGAGCTGTATCATGGAACACCTTGGCTGAAACCTTGTTATAATTTAATCCTTTAAAGAAAAAGAAATAAAAACATGGAGCTATTTCTTCTTTACAAACTTGTATAACTTCAGTCATTAACCGTTGATGCCATTATCAAAAGAAATAGGTTTTATACTTTCTCTTTACTACCGCTTTATATTGATAAGTTCCTGAATTAGTATTCAAATGACTGCAGAAAGTTCAACAGTTAAATGATAGGATTTAACCCATAGAGAGATACATTCACATTCTAATGCATTTCAATGCAAAGAACTAATATGTAAGCTCCCTGAAAAACCTGCCTTCCAAAAGACTTACTGATACAAGTTATGACTGTCATTTTATATAGCACCTTCTGGTGTTCTGATTTTCACAACAGCAATACATTAGTATTATCCAATGCTTTTCGCTGTTCTTATTGCTAAAGAAAAACTAAAGGTTAAAAGGAAGATGTCATGCTAGTATCTTACTTGGTAAGCGGTTAGGTAGTTCTTCTATCCTTTCCTTTCCCTCTTTTTGTAACCATCAGTTAAATCTGCTTGGGAATTTGGTTTAGAGAGGTTGTGTCAATGTATTGATAATTTGGGGATCAAAAGTATCCATGTACTTATATATACGTATGTCATATACATAATATCACAAAAATAGGGGTCCTCCTAACCAAATAACATTGACAACCAGATAAGAAATATTCTGAGTATAGATTAATGTGACTTTTTCTTCATTCATAACCAAAATCCTAAATTCCAAGACATACACAAGAGAGTTTAAATATTCTGATCCAAACAACTCTAGCAGGCTAAACATATACACTGGGTTGAATTTACTGATTGAAATGTCTGGTCTCAATTGCAAGTCCCTCTGTTGTGCTTTCTCCAGATGACATAAGGAAACTTCTCTTCCTGACAAGAGACGAAACATTTCTGCCAACAGAGGTGACATTGTGTTCACTCAATAATGATACAAGGCCCTGAAGTCCTTCAGCAAGAAAAATAACAAAGAAATCCTCATTAGCTAACTGAGGAAGAATGTTGGTCATCCCAGAGAGAGAATGTCATGCATACACGTCACCTAGAACATGTGTTCTTCATTAATTCTGTAAGCCCAAGCTGGGCTATCATCTAGTAACATTTTAATACTCTGTCCTCTCAGAAATAATGGTTAGGGTGTTTGTTTCCTCTGTAATGTACGTAAGAGAACATTTTATGATCATTTGCCTTCACATCAGTGAATTCAAATAATGTTTTAGGATATAATATGATTAGATTTAATATTGATAATAACAGTTTGGATTCCTCGGATGAAATAAATGAGGACTATAGTCATCCATTCTAAAGAGCTTATTACACAAATTCATAAAACTGCTACCATTCTTAGTGTTGATATCATACAAAGTACTGGTTTAGTTACGGTCTTGTATTTAAAAAGTGCTTATTTACAGGAAGAAACTCTAAGCCATTAATTTCACCTACAAAAAATTCCCTTAGAGTGAAACCTAATTTAATTAGTCCATCAGTTATATGGTAGATACATAGTTTCTACTTGCTAGTACTTAAGTTTAGAATTTTCTCATTATTGGATAGAAAACAAAAACATAATTATATTCTAAAGAATGTTGCAAAAATAGTATTTTAAAAAAGATACATATTGTTTCTTCTGTCAGGACTGTTTGGTAATTTATCTTATGTTATGTTATGATATCTATCTATCATTCTATAAACTGAGACAATGTTGTTTTTGACAATGGTACAAAGCCCTGAAGTTTTCTGTAAGAAAGATAGGGCATTTTTTAAATAAAAAAGATTATTAAGTAGATGTTTTTCTTCTTGGGAACATATGCTTTTAGCAATTTTCAAGTAATCTTAATTATTGAGTGTGCTAAATAGACCTATCGTGTCAGGTTTTGTATAATAATATCATCTTTGTAAGTACTGCAAAAGTCACATTCTTAAAAAGAAAATAACTATGGTAGCACGGTGTATAATAAGAACCATGCATGACTATTTAGCTAATAAAAAAATTTTAAGTCATTAATCTACCTAATTGTATTAAAGATTTAAGACTGAAGACAAGTAACAATTCTAATAAGATATTATATCCAAGTATACAATATTAAGGTCAGCATTTTATTATTATTTCATAGAAGCATTTAATTCTTTCAGCTTTAATTTCTTTGAGAAACACAGGCGGGTCAACAAATAGATAAGGATATAACCCTATCAGCTTGGGCTGTTAAATTAGGCCAACTTTTGGAAATAAAACTCCAAATATGTCTTTAAAAATGTATGTGTATATGAATTTGAATTACAGTAATTTAAAATAGTGTAGCATAAAATTTATGTGAAAATTTATGTGCAAAATCGAAAATAATGTGAAGTATGTCAGTTATCACATAATTTCAAATTGCAAAATGTGTTGTTACTAATAACAGTAGCAGTAATCAATTGGCAGGTGAATGGAAATCTCTCAGTTGTCAATATTTATATGGTTTTATGCAAGATGTGAATTGTAAAAGTACTCCAGGAGCATATTCTCATAAAATGTCAGTGCCCAGGACTGAAAAGTGGATAATACCTACCTACAGGAAAAGAATATATATATGTATATGTGGCTAAATATAACTTTTTTCACTGAAGATGAATTTTTACTCTGCTCAAACATTGCTAGTCTTTTTCAGGAATATAGATTTGAGAATGGTAAATTGGTATTCTCCTCTTATTTATTCTACTTGTTTTGCAAACAGTGACTTAGGGAAAAATTAACAGTATTTTTCAGCATTTCCCTGATGTGAATCTACTGAGCTCTCCTTTTTTCTGCCAGTTCTGCAGAAAGACAAGGCCAAACCCCGAGGTACCGTCTTCTCACTCATATTTCAGGCTGCACGTATAATGAAAGTCAATGAGAAATGTCTATCTGCTGTAGTTTTCCATTGAATTCCACTTGCCTGTGATGCTATTTGCAAGTCAATTGCGAAGCCAAACTCATTTCCCTTTTCTATATCATATATTGGAATATATTGGCTGATAGATGACAGAGACAGGATACAACCATAAGTATTAAATCTATTACTTTGCATGTATACATTTCTCCTTTTATGTTGTGTTATTGCTATTATTTGGGATTTCACTTTAAAATGATTGGTCTCAATTTACTATGTAATTGCTTAATCCTATCATTTTATGGGGGAAAAAAAGTAAAGTAAGAGGAAAACTCAAAATCAAACCAGCGATTTAGTCTACCATTATTCCCAACCAGACTAATCATAAAGATTTTGGGGGGCTGTTTAAGAAATGTTTTAATGAAAGTTACTACTTTTATAACTAATATTCTTTAATACAAAGGAGCAACATAAACACTATAACACAATTTCATTTTGTGATTTAACCTGTGACCTGCATCTCAGAATTGGAGATACTCGAGGCCAAAGTCTCCGTAGTTGTAAGATATTACTATTCCTCAGCTTTCCTAGTTTCCTCCCTCCAAAAATGTATTGTGTATAGATTCTAAAGTATTTATATCTGAAAATGTTGCATCAAATTATGTTTTTCTAATCACTCCTTTCTCTGTTCTGTATACCAATCTTTTCTCTGTTTGGTCTATTTTCACCACTAGTATTCCTCCTTTCCAAAGAAGCTTGAAGATGTTGCTCCAAACAGCTCTATATAATTTAAGCATAAAAGTATCCTTCTCCCAACAAACCAACAAAAAACACAAAATATCTTCTCCTATTCACCCCAAAGTTAATTTGTATACATATTCTCTCTTTACGGCTCTCCCTCCCTCCTACACGCTCCTATAATTGCACACAGCTGTCTCCCTTCCTCAATAAAACCAACTGACCCAGGCCCAGTTAGTGACATGGCTCAGTTTACCTATCTTTTTAAGTGCTCTTCCTTGCCTGGAATGCTCTTTCTTCTCTTGGGGGTGAGAAGGAGCACAGAATGGGACACTTTTTCATCTTTTAATACTTAGCTCAAATGACTTCTTGTCACCTTTCCCTTGTATGTTCCCAGCCAAGCAATCAGATGCTAACATTTTAATTATAAAATGCCTGTTTTGTATGTCTTTTATGGCACAATTTATTGTAATTTTTTTACTTATGTGTATGTCTACCTAAAGTAACTATACATTTCCTAATGTCTTATTCAACTTTCTATCCCATAAGCCTAATAAAGTGCCTGACTGAAAATATTCCTGAATATATTTTGAAAAAAAATGAATTCAGGTGTCTGAACCTTCTTTCCAGGCTTTCTTTCACTCTATTGTTGCTCTGAGGCAGGAGATAGATGGGCCCCCAGCCAAACAGCTGAAGTTCATCCCCTGTGGCCAGAAACTCCATAATAGCAGAAACTCCATAAAAGCAGGATGATGGAAGAGGCTGGGCTCTGCCCAGATAAGAAATAAAAGACCACATATTCCTCATTCTCGAAGTCAAGGAGACCTCCCTGACTACACATGTGCAGAAAGGCTCCTTGGAGGTCAAAAAGAGAGGAAACGCCACCCTACAGTAAGTGATGTCAACTACCCACAGTCCTCTTCACTAGAATCCATCTTGGCTAAGAGATGTGCAAGCACACGTGGGAGGACCCTGAGATATACCAAATACGAACTCAGAACCAGTCAAAGCAAGATGATTGGTCAAAGGAAACCCGAAAGAAATGCCACATAAAAGTGATTCAAACTACCACGAGGGCGCAACTCTCTCTCTCTAAGCCCACCCGTGTGTCTATCCACACGTACTGTACCCTTCTTCCTCCTAATAAACGCTTTACTTGCTTCACTACTTTCCATCTCTATGTGGAAATTCATTTCTACACAGCTGACAGGCCAGGGCCTTGTCATGGCCACTTGTCCCTCTTTGGTGGCTAGGATTCAGTGCTCTCACTGCCACTGCCCGACCTCAGTCTCTGGCTGGGAACTGAAATCCTGCTTCAAGCTGCTGCAGGCTGAGGCCACCAGAGATCAGTTCTGCAAAATATTTTTTCTCATTCCTCCTCCTAGTACATCAAACACTTATTTTCTTTCAACTTTTGTGAGTTGAGTTTTGAATTCTTTCCCAAGAATCTATTTTTTTTTCTGCCAGCTTCTTCCTCTTTACTCTTAATTTTTGATTTTCATCCCTGCCAATTTAGTCTATCATTTAACACAGGAGCTTTCAATTGTATCCAATGCTCTAAAATAGGTGCTTTATTGGTCATCTCATCACTAAATCCTCAATATTTGTCAAAAGCTTTTTATGGTATAAGCCTTTGCTTATAATTTGGTAGTGTTGTTCTAAAGCCTTCCTTTGCTCAAATGAAAAGCTTCTACATAAATATATTGTACAGGAAAAATGGCTGCCATTATCCTTGGTTAGTAGGATGGGTCTTCCTCTTTGCTTTCCCTTCTCCTTTCCCTCTTCCTCTTCCTGTTTTATTGGCCATGTCTTTATATTTGTACCTTGAGGAAATAACTACAGGTGATTAAATGACAAATGACATTTTATGTAAAATGATGCTACTCAAAGTGTGGTCCATGGAACAGGAGAAGCGATAACATCTGGGAACTTGTTAGAAATATAGAATCTCAGGCCCAAGTCCAGAACCCATAGAATCAGAATCTCAGTTTTAACAGGTTCCTCATGATATTGTTATGCACATTAAATTTTGAGAAGCACTGATGTAGACTAAATCCATTTGTCCATGAGAACTATACATAAAATAGTGAAACAATACAACAATGTTTTTAAATGTGTCCATCTGTGCTTCTAGACTCAGTGGCTGTGCTGTAAAAGTTGACAAACGTAAGTTAAAGTTTTCTAAATTCCACAGGTAGGTGATTCTGTGCACAGATACAGACTGGACTTTTTTGTTCAGGGAAGATTAATGGCACTGTGCAATAAATAGTTGTCAACTATGGAGCAAGCACTGTGTTAGTTTATTTATTGGGATGCAACTGAGAACAAGTAGAGTCCCTGCCATTACTGAATTAGCAGGTCTCTTGAGGGGGAATGCAATAGGTTAACTGACACAGTTCAGTGTGATAGTATACTGTAGTTCCTGAGGGACAGGGCCAAGGGGAGCCCAAGGAATGATGGGAAGATAGAGGAACAGCAACATATTCTGCATTTACAGGATCAGGGAAGGCTTCCTGGAGGAAGCTGCTTCTTGTGATCATAGTAAAGTAGTAAAAACTGAAAAGTTGTAAGTCAAACTTAGTTTTTCTGTGGCATAGGGCCAATCTCAATCATTATACTTATGTATTAACAAATATTTATCTTGGTTCAAGTTGCAGAGATATAAAGGGGAAACTTTTAATTAAACCAGATTCTCCAAACAGATTTACTGCTGGTAACATATCTTTGCAGTGCATGAGACTTTCTTCAGAGGTAGGCAGCAAGAAAAATGTAGGGACAAGGGAAAATTCAGAGCCCTTCATGCCTGTGTAGGAATGTAATACATCTCTGGAGAGATTTATCCTTCTTTCTTTAATAGGGGGTAAACAGCATTTAAGGATTATGTAAATTGGTATGCAAATTGTTTTAACTTTGTCCTTTAAAGTCTGTCTTTCCAGATGATCTTAACTCTGTTTCTTAAACATAAATAAAATACAGTAGTTGAAATTGTGTCAGTGCTTGAAAAACATACAACATCTGTTATGAAATTTTAAATGTAAATCAAGTTTTCTCTAAATTAAAATTATATATTCCTTGGTTGCATAGTGACCAAGTGTTTGTTTAATCACTAGTCTTTAATTCATCATAAATATCATATACATGCTCTTTGGCAAATATTTTTCAATAAAATAATTAAAAAGAAGCAAATTACACTTCTCAAGCACTGGTAGTTTAAGTGTGAAAGGGTTAACTTTGCAGCAGAAGCTTTTTAAATAGTTTGCTAAATACATTTTTTTTTTTTGAAATTAGGGACATATTTTGGAATTGAGGAGAGAAAAGATAAGGTCCCCAGTTCTCTTGGGGCTTTTTTTTTCTACTATTCCCTTTTTCAAGGTCCTTGACCTAGTTTGTCATTTTAATACTTTATATCTTTCCTCTCCAGTTTCTTATTCCCTTGATTGTACCTTTCTTTGTCAACACCTAACAGCCAAACAAAATTGATCAAATGGAATGAGAAGGATTTTCCTTGGGGATGTAGTTTTAAATTTATTTCATTCCAAAATTTAAAATTTCTTAAATTCTTGAAGTGGAAATTAACAGCTGGTATAAACTTTTAGCATGCAGTCACCTCCTGAAACTTTCATGAAATTGGAAGAAAATGTATGTTGGCAGAGCTATTCAAGTTATCTGTTATTATGTGTTATCTTCCTACATAAATACCTAGTTATTTTTAGTTAATGAATTAATGAGCTGCTCCTTGAAATATGATAATTAACCACCATTTGACTGATAGAAGAAACAAATTCTCTGATGGGGAAATGAGAGGCTTTCAGGAATTTTAATCCCTTATGCAAAGCGCATTTGAGGCAAATATTACTACCCTGCACACTTTCCCTTGTTAGAGAAAACTGTTTTCATTTCCATCAATCTCAGTCTATTTATTTAGAAATTACTGAGTTATTAGAGCTGCTGTCTGGTCTCTTGTGTTTAATTTTCACTCGGCATCACATTTAGAAATCCTAGCTGCTGACAAAGTGCTGTGTGGTTCCATTTCTGCATCTTCCAGTCCTATAAAATGAATCTTGCTGTGAAAAATGAAGATTAATAGGCTTCATAATGACTCTCCCCTGCTAAAACTAATCTGAATAAAGATGAAAGGAAGAGAGAGAGAGAGAGAGAGAGTGTGTGTGTGTGTGTGTGTGTGTGTGTGGTGCTAATGGTGTGGAAAGAGAGAGATGAGACAGAAACACAAAAAACAACAGTATGGATTCCTTTGGATAAAAATAAGCCGTGATGGTATGGAAGTTCCTCAAAAAATTAAACATAGAATTACCATATGCTCCAGCAATATCTACTTCTTGGTATATACACACACAAAAATTGAAAGCAAGGACTCAAACAGATATTTGTTCATGCATGTTCAGAGCAGCATTATTCAGAATAGTCAAAAGGTGGAAGCAGCCAAGTATCCATCAACAGATAAGTGGAGAAACAAAATGTGATGTATACCTACAATGGAACATTTGAGGCTTAAAAAGGACTGAGATTCTCACACGTGTTACAACATGCATTAACCCTGAAGATAGGCTAAGTGAAATAAGCCAGTCACAAAAGGACAAATATTATATGAATCCACTTATATGAGGTACTTAAAGTAGTCAAATTCACAGAGAAAGAAGTTAGAATGGTGGTTGTCAGGGGCTGGGGTTGAGGGTAATAGGGCACTGTTTAATGGGAGCAGAGTGAGTTTCGGTAGACGGATGGTAGACGGATTCACAGCAATGTGAATGTACTTAATGCTACTGACTTGTACACTTAAAAATGTACACATAAGGGCTTCCCTGGTGGCGCAGTGGTTGAGAGTCCGCCTGCCAATGCAGGGGACACGGGTTCGTGCCTTGGTTTGGGAAGATCCCACATGCCGCGGAGTGGCTGGGCCCGTGAGCCATGGCCGCTGAGCCTGCGCGTCCGGAGCCTGGGCTCCGCAACAGGAGAGGCACAGCGGTGAGAGGCCCGCATACAGTAAAAAAAAAAAAAAATTATGTTATGAATATTTTACCACAAAAAAATGTATGACAGGAACCTAATAACCAATTCATGAATCAAGTAACAATTTCTTACAAGTATGGCATTTCAAAATATAAAGAATAACCATTTCAAGTATGCGTTGCCTTCTTTTCAAAAGTGTTAGTAGTTTCTCAAAGGCTTCCAAAACAGGTGTTAGTCATGAAGGGATCTGACCAACTCTTTAAGTGAATAGGGACTCTGGATCCCCCTCATTTACTTTAGTTATCTAAAGCCTGGACAATCTTGTTCTTCTATGTTAAAGCAATGTCATACACTGCTGATTTTCCTGAAAACAAGCTTATGACAATTTCAGGCTGTGGAGAGAAAAGCACTGACACAGGTGGTGTTTATATGTTAAAAGAAAGACACAGTTCAAACAGGGAGTTGATAAATAGGGTGTGCTTTGTCAACCTGTGGATTTTCATGGCTTCATAGTTAATTACAACAAACTTCATTACTCTTTCTTTTGCAAATGTCAGCTGGACACTCGAGAGTGTTCTGCCAGTGCCCCTTCTATGGATGGTAGTGATTCACCGGACCCAGGTTACATACTTTTTAGCTATGTAAAAGGGTATTTGTCATGAATTCACAAATACTCATGCTTATTTTTCTCCTCAATTAATCTAATTAATTATTTGAAATAATCTGAGCATGGGATTCACACAGATTAGGGTATTTGGGGGAATCCTAACGCTTCTGGTCTTTTGGTTTGTAAAGCAGGAAATTTAATAAAATGTGGAAGGTATAACAACTTTGTTAATATGAAATGTGTGCCGTTTTATTATTGTCTCTTTTTGTCACTGCATATTTGTAATGATCATATTCCCAATGAATATTAATTAGATTGGAATTAAACGTAATTTCTGAGCAGCATATCAAGCATCAAACAATAAATTTGTAATCACTATTTTCTTTTCAGTGTCAGTAATGTCTGCTTTTTTTTTTTTTTTCTTGCGTTATGCGGGCCTCTCACTGTTGTGGCCTCTCCCATTTGCGGAGCACAGGCTCCGGACGCGCAGGCTCAGTGGCCATGGCTCACGGGCCCAGCCGCTCCGCGGCATGTGGGATCTTCCCGAAACGGGGCACGAACCCGCGTCTCCTGCATCGGCAGGCGGACTCTCAAGCACTGCGCCACCAGGGAAGCCCAATGTCTGCTTTTTTAATAACTGTGAACTAGTTGCTAGAAGTCCAATATCCTTTCTCCTCTTTCAGTTTCCAGAAATTGTTACACACCATTGCTCTTTGCTTAATAGTGTAACATCTTAGGGCAGGCTTAACTCTGACTCTAGTGAAGGTGGTCATTGATCCAGTAGCTTCTGTCTCCTTAGTGAATCAAAATCTATATAGCCGGGCTTCCCTGGTGGCGCAGTGGTTGAGAGTCCGCCTGCCGATGCAGGGGATACGGGTTCGTGCCCCGGTCTGGGAAGATCCCACATGCTGTGGAGCGGCTGGGCCCGTGAGCCATGGCCGCTGAGCCTGCTCGTCCGGAGCCTGTGCTCCACAATGGGAGAGGCCACAACAGTGAGAGGCCCGCATAACGCAAGAAAAAAAAAAAAAAAAATCTATATAGCCCTCTCTTCCTACTCTTTTCTTCAATTTACTTTAATACTCTTCAGAAATTTCCAGTGACTTTCTTTGCCAGAAATGTTATCAATATTAACATTCGTGGTAGTGGGCAGGAACTACTCAAAAAGGATTGACAGTCTCAATGAACTATAATTCTAAGGACAGGGATCCCATTTGATTCTACTCTGTAGGATCAAAATAGTATTACAGTAAGTCCCCTACATAAGAACCTTCAAGTTGCAAACTTTCAAAGATGCGAACGTGCGTTTTCATGTGCAATCATGAAAGTCAGCTCATGTGTCTGGCGTATGTTGTCACGTGCCTGCATTCTCTACAAGTGGTTGTGCTTTTGTGTACTTTACGGTACAGTACTTTGCTGTGCAACACAAGGAGCTTACTAATGAAGACCTGATGGAATTGGAGGCCCAGAGAAAGGATGAAGAGAGACAAGAGAAAGAAAAAGTAACTGAAGAACAGAAGAGATTCAGGACACAGGAAATGGCAAGGGGATTTTCTTTATTAGAGGAGGCACTGTTAGTTTTTGAGGCACAGAACCCAAATGTAGAAGCATACACTAAGGTTGCAGGAGCCATTCAGAATGCAATCCAGTGCTACTGTGTCATCTATGATGAGAAAAAAAGAGCTACTACCCAGACGCCACTGGATCGTTTTTTCAAGAGGGCAGATAGAATTGAATCCAGCAAGGAACCAGAACCTGTGCCATCAAGGTCAGGCATTACTGCACTTGCAACCTGCCCTCCGTCTCCTATTACTGACGATCCTTCAGCTCTACCACCTCCCACCTCCCCTCCCTCCTCCAGTCACTAACTCTTCTTACCTGTTTACTCTGTGCAGCCCCTGTATGCCACCTGTTGTACTGAAATACTGTACTTTTCAAGGTACTGTATTTTAAGGTTAAAAATGTTTTCTTATTTTTTGTTTGTTTTTTTATGTATTATTTGTGTGAAAAGTACTATAAACCTATTACAGCACAGTAGTATATAGCCGGTTGTGTTAGTTGGGTACCTAGGCTAACTCTGTTCGACTTACGAACAAACTGGACTAAGAACACACTCGTGGAACAGAACTTGTTCGTATTTACAACTGTTACAAAGTGTGGTATATTTATAACAATACGTGATTTTTTTTAATATATGAGATGTACCAGGCACTTGGCTAAATACTTTACAAGCCCCTTCTAGTACAGTACCCAAGATAACTTATGGGTCACATGGGCAAGCCATTAAGCTAAATAGAATAATAAAGAAAACGTGACTCTCTTTACAATGCTCTTTTTTTTTTAACATCTTTACTGGAGTATAATTACTTGACAATGGTGTGTTAGTTTCTGCTGTATAACAAAGTGAATCAGCTATGCATACACATATATCCCCACATCTCCTCCTCTTGCATCTCCCTCCCACCCTCCCTATCCCACCCCTCTAGGTGGTCACAAAGCACTGAGCTGATCTCCCTGTGCTATGCGGCTGCTTCCCACTAGCTATTTTACATTTGGTAGTGTATATATGTCCATGCTACTCTCTCACTTCGTCCCAGCTTACCCTTCCCTCTCCCCGTGTCCTCAAGTCCATTCTTTACGCCTGCGTCTTTATTCCTGTCCTGGCCCTAGGGTCTTCAGAACCATTTTTTTTCCCTTTAGATTCCATATATATGTGTTAGCATACGGTACTTGTTTTTCTCTTTCTGACTTACTTCACTCTGTATGACAGATTCTAGGTCCATCCACCTCACTACAAATAACTCAAGTTTGTTTCTTTTTATGGCTGAGTAATATTCCATTGTATATATATGCCACATCTTCTTTATCCATTCATCTGTCAGTGGACACTTAGGTTGCTTCCATGTCCTGGCTATTGTAAATACAGCTTCAATGAACATTGTGGTACATGACTCTTTTTGAATTATGGCTTTCTCAGGGTATATGCCCAGTAGTGGGATTACTGGGTCGTATGGTAGTTCTATTTGTAGTTTTTTAAGGAACCTCCATACTGTTCTCCACAGTGGCTGTATCAATTTACATTCCTACCAACAGTGCAAGAGGGTTCCCTTTTCTCCACACCATCTGCAGCATTAATTGTCTGCAGATTTTTTGATGATGACCATTCTGCCTGGTGTGAGGTGGTACCTCATTGTAGTTTCGCTTTGCATTTCTCTAATGACTAGTGATGTTGAACATTCTTTCATGTGTTTGTTGGCAGTCTGTATGTCTTCTCTGGAGAAATGTCTGTTTAGGGCTTCTGCCCATTTTTGGATTTTTTTTTTTTTTTTTTTGTGATATTGACTGCATGAGCTGCTTGTAAATTTTGGAGATTAATCCTTTGTCAGTTGCTTCATTTGCAAATATTTTCTCCCATTCTGAGGGTTGTCTTTTCATCTTGTTTATGGTTTCCTTTGCTATGCAAAAGCTTTTAAATTTCATTGGGTCTCATTTGTTTATTTTTGTTTTTATTTCCATTTCTATAGGAGGTGGGTCAAAAAGGATCTTGCTGTGATTTATGTCATAGAGCGTTCTGCCTATGTTTTCCTCTAAGAGTTTGATAGTGTCTGGCCTTACATATAGGGCTTTAATACATTTTGAGTTTATTTTTGTGTATGGTGTTAGGGAGTGTTCTAATTTCATTCTTTTACGTGTAGCTGTCCAGTTTTCCCAGCACCACTTATTGAAGAGGCTGTCCTTTCTCCACTGTATACTCTTGCCTCCTTTATCAAAAATAAGGTGACCATAAGTGTGTGGGTTTATCTCTGGGATTTCTGTCCTGTTCCATTGATCTATATGTCTGTTTTTGTGCCAGTAGCATACTGTCTTGATTACTGTAGCTTTGTAGGATAGTCTGAAGTCCAGGGGCCTGATTCCTCCAGCACCATTTTTCTTTCTCAAGATTGCTTTGGCTATTCGGGGTCTTTTGTGTTTCCATACAAATTGTGAAATTTTTTGTTCTAGTTCTGTGAAAAATGCCGTCAGTAGTTTGACAGGGATTGCATTGAATCTGTAGATCGCTTTGGGTAGTATACTCATTTTCACAATGTTGATTATTCCAATCCAAGAACATGGTACATCTCTCTGTTTGTATCATCTTTAATTTCTTTCATCAGTGTCTTATAGTTTTCTGCATACAGGTCTTTTGTCTCCTTAGGTAGGTTTATTCCTAGGTATTTTATTCTTTTCATTGCAGTGGTAAATGGGAGAGTTTCCTTAATTTCTCTAATTTTTCATCATTAGTGTATAGGAATGCAAGAGATTTCTGTGCATTAATTTTGTATCCTGCTACATTACCAAATTCATTGATTAGCTCCAGTAGTTGTCTGGAAGCACCTTTCTATGTATACTGTCATGTCATCTGCAAACATTGACAGCTTTATTTCTTCTTTTCCGATTTGGATTCCTTTTATTTATTTTTCTTCTCTGATTGCTGTGGCTAAAACTTCCAAAACTATGTTGAATAATAGTGGTGAAAGTGGGCAACCTTGTCTTGTTCCTGATCTTAAGGAAATGGTTTCAGTTTTTCACCAGTGAGAATGATGTTGGCTGTGGTTTTGTTATATATGGCCTGCCTTTATTATGCTGACGTAAGTTCCCTTCATGCGTACTTTCTGGAGGGTTTTATCATAAATGGGTGTTGAATTTTGTCGAAAGCTTTCTCTGCATCTATTGAGATGATCATATGGTTTTTTTCCTTCAGTTTGTTAGTATGGTTTATCACATTGATTGATTTGCATATATTGAAGAATCCTTGCATTCCTGTGATAAACCTCACTTGATCATAGTGTATGATCCTTTTAATGTGCTGTTGCATTCTGTTTGTTAGTATTTTGTTGAGGATTTTTGCATCTATATTCATCAGTGATATGGGCCTTTAGTTTTCTTTGTTTGTGACATTTCGCTCTGGTTTTGCTATCAGGGTGATGGTGGCCTTGTAGAATGAGTTTGGGAGTGTTCCTCCCTCTGCTATATTTTCGAAGAGTTTGAGAAAGATAGGTGTTAGCTCTTCTCTAAATATTTGATACTATTCACCTGTGAAGCCATCTGGTCCTGGGCTTTTGTTTGTTGGAAGATTTTTAATCATAATCCCAAATTCAGTGCTTGTGACTGGTCTGTTTCTATTTTCTATTTCTTCTTGGTTCAGTCTCAGAAAGTTGTGCTTTTCTAAGAATTTGTCCATTTCTTCCAGGTTGTCCATTTTTTTGGCATATAGGTTGCTTGTAGTAATCTCTCATGATCCTTTGTATTTCTGCCGTGTCAGTTGTTACTTCTCCTTTTTCATTTCTAATTCTATTGATTTGACTCTTCTCCCTTTTGTTCATGAAGAGTCAGGCTAATAGTTTATCAATTTTGCTTATCTTCTCAAAGAACCAGCTTTTAGTTTTATTGATTTTTGCTATCGTTTCCTTCATTTCTCTTTCATTTATTTCTGATCTGATCTTTATGATTTCTTTCCTTCTGCTAACTTTGGGTGTTTTGTTCTTCTTTCTCTATTTGCTTTAGGTGTAATGTTAGGTTGTTTATTTGAGATGTTTCTTGTTTCTTGAGGTAGGATTGTATTGCTATAAACTGCCCTCTTAGAACTGCTTTTGCTGTATTCCGTAGTTTTGGGATCATCGTGTTTTCATTGTCATTTGTTTCTAGGTATTTTTTTATTTCCTGTTTGATTTCTTCAGTGATCTCTTGGTTATTTAGTAGTGTAGTGTTTAGCCTCCATGTGTTTGTATTTTTTACAGATTTTTTCCTGTAATTGATATCTGGTCTCATAGCATTGTGGTCAGAAAAGATACTTGATATGCTGTCTACCTACTCTCCACTATTATTCAATATTTTACATCTGATTTTTAAATAGCCAGAAGAGTATTAGGTATTGGTGGACATGCTTAGACCTCAATCATTCTACTTTTTTTTTTAATCTTTTGGCAAGTGCCTTCAGTAAAAGTTTTCTACTTAAATATTTTTGTTTATTTAATTTTTATTTAAATTTTAATAGTTATCTATTTACCTTTTTGTAGCAACAATTATCCAATATGAGGTAAAATATTTAATATGAGGTAATATGAGGTAAATTTAATATGATAAAAATAAAGAAATGCTTTACAAAGTTGAAATTAACCTTATTACTGAAGAGGTGAAATATATTTCCACCAATTGTTTCTCACCCCCTTTCACAAGGCATGACACAGTGTTTTACATTTTAAAAAATTAAACATTTAATTTCTGTCTTATAGCATCAAATATTAGTTATCATTGAAGAGTTCTTATCAGAACTTTTATAAAATACATTATTTCCTTCAGTTAAAAAGAATAGGGAAGGCACAAGGAACATTTTTCCCCGTGAAACCATCTTACAAGTGTGACAAACAATTTATTTGAAATAAGAATAGTTTTAACTCCAAAAAGAAAAATTACATTTTAAATTGGTTACGGTAGTCAAAACTTAATGGGTAAAAGGAAGTTTGTAATAGTATTACAACAGCTTCATACTCAATGAAATTTTAATATTCTATTCAAACAATATTGCCGTCATCATAAAATTTTCTATAGTAGAGTTTTATAATTATCTAATTTCAGAAAACCTGAATGTCATTCTCTCCTTTGTTTAAACCATTTTAAAATACACACAGGCAGAGTCACACTTATAAGGTTTTTCCACTGCTTGGGTTATTCATGGAAATGTTGAAAGTTTCCCTGTACCTTAAAGAAAAAGAAAAGTAGGGATGCATATAACATAGACAATTTTAAGGATGACCATGATAATGTATTTTGAGTGACTGATTATCTAAGGATTTTCTATGTCTTGTAATTTATTTTTTACATCATTTGGTTTACCTTTTCCTCTCTCTGTTTTTGATCTTGTTTCCTAGGGAGCCCAGGTTCAGTCTTTCCTTAAATCCAATGTACACTAGAACTTTGGAGAATGTGTGAGCTGGGTTAACATTAAAGTTTTGATGAAAGAAAGCCTTTCCTGAAAATGTATCCTCTTTTCCCTGTTTTCCCATTGTATCTGTGCATATTTCTTAATCATTAAGGACGAGAGTTCTGTAAACAGATTTGTATCCTGGCTTATAATTTATGTGACCTGTGACAATCACTTAACATTCTTTCTCAACTTCCTCATCTGAATTCAGGGAACAAAATCAATGTTGAGCCTCCCTCACATAAGTATTATGAGGATTAGATCATACAATCTAATGCTACTTTAAGTTGGAGGTTTTCCCTGTAAAAGGAAACATGTCTAATATTTATTTAACATTATTTATTATATTGGTTAAGATCATATTCAGAGTGACTTAAAGTCTATAGTATAGGACTCTTGTGCACTTATGTAACAAAAATATTTACAAAGTAAATACAAACAAAACAACAATACCAATGGTATTCAAATCAACAACACTAATTTCTTATTACAGATGACATTGTTTTGTTGAAACTCAATTGCCACTTAGATCACCCTACAAATGATTGTCAAATCACAATCCCTTGGGTTCAATTCACTGATGCCCCTGGATATACCATGAAGGACAGTTTCCCCGCGGTTTTCCTCTATACTATCTACTATACAGTATACATATATTTGACTTTCCATGAGCAGTAGTGTGTTACTATGTTTTAAGTCCAGTTCTGGGTTTTTTTTTTTATCAATATGCTGAAATAAATACAGTACTGTGCTCCATGATTATAAACAAAAGCAAGTACAGAAGATGAAATGATGGGGTAGAAGGAGAATCATTGAGAAGACAATAAAATCACACTATGATGCAACCCCTGCCCCAATCACATAACAATTACATATAAAATAGGGGGAAAAAAACTATAAAGATAAAGCAGGTTTTACAAACTGAACAGATATTATCATGGTCCATAAATATAAGATGATGAGTAGGATGACATCTTCTGGCCCACTGGGATTAAAGTTCAAAATCAGGTATTGACAAGAGGTCAGTTTTTCTGGGGCCATGAGGATTAAAAGGGCTCCCATAAGATGGATTTATAGAGCCAGACTTAGTGTTTAAAGCAGAGATTGTGTGCAAGGGCTCCTACTGTTTATTAGAGGAGACTAAAAAAATAAAAAGAAATTTGTTCCCTAGGGCTGCCACTTATATGGAGTTGTGAAAGTATGAGAGCAGGAGGGCACATCTTCATAAATGAGAAATGAATCAAGTTCCCCACTTGCTTGACGGCCATTTATGTTACTTGCCTATGAGCCAGAGAACCAAACTGTTACTCTGAGTTCTAGGACCTGAATAATCACTGAAAGACAAGTAGAGGCAACCACCAAACTGATTAACACAAGTGGAAAAACATACTTATAGGGGAAAAAAAGAGAAAGAAACTAAGAAACTCCCACTCAAAACAAGTCTGGCAACCAAAGTTCCAAAATAGATGTAGAAATACTAAGAAAAATAGTTCCTAAAATCACCTATCAGAAACTGAATTTACCCAAGATGAAATGTTTATATGAATAAGACTGTAAAACACATTAGTAACAGTTTACAATCCTCCAAGGGACAAATGACAGTTATATCAAGGTTTTTAAATGAACTAAACATAGATAAAACAAAAACTGGTGGATAGGAAAGGGACCCTTAAGGAATCTTTATAAAGAAGCATGTATCAAACAAAAAACAAAACAAATCACCAACTCAGTAAACAGACTAACCTTTAGATAGAGTTTACATAGTTGTGGAGAGACCTGCTGAATTTGAAAATGGTACTGAGGAGTTTACTTAGAGCACAGCAGCCCTGAAACACAAGCATATAAACATTATCTTAAAAATTAAAGAAATACAGAGTATACTATGGATTCTCCAGCATACATCTAAGTGTCTCAGAAGAATAAAATAGAGTAAATGAACTGGAAGTCATGTTTGAAAAAAGGAACTGGTGATAATTTTCCAGAATCAAGGAATAGGATGGATATTGTGGTTTACATGGCACTCTAAGTATTGAAAAGCCTAAATAAATAAAAATGCACACTTAAACATGATAGAGAAACTGCATATGTCCATGATAAATTTAAAATCTTAAAAACCAGAAACAAATGGCATTAACCGGGAAGGAAAAAAATTAAACCAAAGGAAAATGTCCTTATCAATAGAAATGGATCTAAAAAATGCCTTCATAATCTGGAAAAAAATGTCAGCCTAAAATATTATCCCTGGCTAAACCATTCATAGAAAGATTAAAAGTTCATCACATAAATTCTCAGCAGAGGGATTATTAAAACATGGATTTTGGGCTTCCCTGGTGGCGCAGTGCTTGAGAGTCCGCCTGCCGATGCAGGAGACGCGGGTTCGTGCCCCGTTTCGGGAGGATCCCACATGCCGCGGAGCGGCTGGGCCCGTGAGCCATGGCCGCTGAGCCTGCGCGTCCGGAGCCTGTGCTCCGCAAATGGGAGAGGCCACAACAGTGAGAGGCCCGCATAACGCAAGGAAAAAAAAAAAAAAAACATGGATTTTAATTAGAAGTGTGACCAGAGGAACAGCATTGGGTAAAAGGATAATGGTGAACACAGAAATTTTTAGAATATGTGGATACATTCAACAACTAATGACTTTTATATGTGATTTGTGTGTATGTGTGTATGTGGTGCTTCAGGAAAAAGTAACCAATAAGTTGTTGAGAAATGGTTAATGAGTAGTTTATACATACTGAGGTCTTTATGAAGAAGAAATATTACATGATCATAAAGTTTGTTAGATCAAAATATATTATTGAGCATGAATATTAAAATTTTAAAGTTAGCATTGAAACATATAATCTATATTTTCTAATACTGAAGAGAGAAGAAAACAATATGTGTATGGCAGAATATAGAAAACTTTAATTCAATAAAAGGCAGAAAAGGAAGGGAAAAGAGGCCAAGAAAACAAGAGTGTAAATAGGAAATACAAAAAATTTTTGAAGAAATACATCCAAAATTCCTATTAAGAAAATAAATGTATGGGTTCGATCCCTGGTCAGGGAACTAAGATCCCGCATGCCGCACTGCGTGGTCATAAAAGTAAAAAAAGGAAACGAGCCTTGAATTGGGAGATTGGGGTTGACATATATACACTAATATGTATAAAATAGATAACTAATAAGAACCTGCTGTATAATAATAATAAAATAAAATGTTTTAAAAAAGAAAATAAATGTAAACAGATCAAACCCACTAGTTAAAAGACATAACCAGACTGGATACTTTTACAAAAAAAGGAATGATATGTGGTTTATAAAAAGTACCTGTAAAACAGCGCAAAAATTTTGAAAATAAAGATTTTAAAGCACTTATATCAGGATGTTCATACAAGAGAATAGTGTGCAGCAGTTAAAATGAGTTACCTCTAGCCACTTGGCCAGGGGTGCTCCTTCAGTCCTGATTTCAACTACATTGAGAACCTAGGTTGAAGCCCTGGCTGCCAACTACTTCCTGTGTGACCTTGGGGGAACTATTAACCTATTATGTACATGTTATTAAACTTGTGTTTTTCTCCTGTTAATCTGTCTTTTATTACCGGGGGTAGGGGGTGGGTCTCAGCCAAGAACCTAGATGAGTAGAGTGAAAATGACTTTTCCTCCCCGACAAAATCACATGGTATTACTTCCTTCCTAATTCATGAACCTGTAAACTGCTTCTTTTCTTTATGCAAAAGTGGCAATTCCAATGACAAACAATTCATGCCAGAAGATCCCATTCCATTTTTTGAGAGGGCTAATCATCAGATGATGTTTCCTTACAGTGAAGTTCAATTCATCTCTCTGTTACTTCTATTAAGATTAGTTATGTCTTCTGGTGCTGCATGTAACATATATAATTTTCCTTCTGTGGTACATTCATCTGAGAAAAAAATACTGTATCTTTTCCAGTGCTTCTCTCATTGAGGATAATTCTTCTGTCATTATATAGAACAGTTTCCCCTCTCCCTATTGGTAGGTCCTCATCTGAGTACATTTTTCAGCCAGGTAGTTAATACTACATGAAATATTCCAGAATAGAGGACTTTATTTTGCAGTTGTCTGCACATGCACAATGGACAGAGCAATCTCTTTTCTTATTTGAATACTTTTATTCAATAGATGTTTGTGTTCTAGACTTTCTATTAGGCACAGAAGATGAAAGCAACAGTGATCACAAAATAGACATACCCCTGCCTACACAGATCCTAAAGTCTAATGGGGGAAATCAAGCAAGGCAGGCCACAATTGCAAAGTGGTGTGATCAGGGACAGAATTCTTAAGTACAGAGTGCAATGGGAATGCATAAGAGGGACACCTTGCTTGATCGTGGGCCCTCTAAGGTGAAATCTGAAGGATCAACCCAAGAATGACTTTCCACTTCTCAAATAATAGAACACAATGTCTCTGAGAAACTAAGCAAAGTTTAATGTGTTTGGATTCAGGAGTGTAAGCAAAATGAACGGTAAAGGATAAAGCTGGAGAAGTAATAAAACCTAAATTATGCAATGCCTATTAAGCTATTTTCTGAATACAATGGCTCTATTAATGTGAACTACAATCAAATAAATTTCTTATGGCCATATTACACTTTTGACACTGTTGATTCTAGGTTTACTTCCCATAAAAGGAACTCAATTGTTTTCATTTGTACTTCTGCATGTGTTTATTTGGGATGTAGACAGAAATGTTTTCAATATCAACTTGTTAGATTTATTCTTGTCATTTCTATCATCCAGGGTTTCTTTGGAACCTGATTGGTCATTATACACATTATACTCACTATCTTCTCATTTAAATTTCCATTTTGTCTATAAAAATATAGCTGACTTTGTCAATTTCCTTCGAGAAAATGATTTTGAGAAACAACCTGTCTGTCTAGTAATCTATCTTGGTTCAGAGATATTTAAAAAGACATTTTATGTTGTCCTAAACATAACACAGCCCTCAGCTCCTTATAAATATTAGCCTTTGAAGTTCAACATTTTGGGAATCTAAAGATACCTTTCTGAGGACAAGCAACTTAATTCAATGCCTCTACTCCAACAGTGCTCATTTTTAAAAGCAGATTCACTCTTTCTGTTTAGTTCTATTTTCTAACATCCAAAAGAGAAAAAACTTTCAGCCTTTTATGGGAAAGCACACTAATCAATATCCTTAACATACCCTGTTGAGTTAAATACCTTCTATATTCAGAGACATATTTTAAATTTCTCTAATTAGTTTTTTCACAAAGATGGCTCATTGTTCTGTTCCCTGGGATGACTGGGCATCTGGATGAAGACTATGAGTGAGAACATGAATAAGTTATTGAATTTCAAAGGAAGAATCCTGGAAAGAAAGCACATGATTTTAGACTTATTTCTATGTGTGCTTTATGGCTGACCAAATTTTTATCTTTATTGCCTGATAATTACTGCCTTTTCATTTTTAGTAAGATTTTTTTCACCATGTCTCTTTTGAGAATATTATAATCCTATGAAACTCTGTAATTTATAGTCTCAGGAAAGAACATTCTCATATATACATCCTACAACAAACCTGTAATTTATTGATGAAAATAAGTATATTCACATTATTTCAAGTGAACCATATGTATGAAAACTGCACATATAAGAAGATAGGTACAACTTTGACTTTGCAAAAGCATTATACATCGACCCCTTTACCAAGCTTCTCTAATGCATTTAAATATAATTTAATTCCTAATTGAATAACTTTTAAGAACATACTTATGGCATAACACAGGATACACTACAATAATTCAAAACATCATTAGATCAGTGTTAATGAAATAAAAGTAGGTAGAGTCATGGAAGTGAGTTAACTATGGAAAAAATCTCATAAAAGATCCTTTTATATTTTCATATAAAGACAAAGGAGGAAAGGAGTTAATTGAACGTCAGAAAAGTGACAAGTTTCTATCTTAACCTTGAAACTTGAGAGAAATGAGGAATGACAGATTTTTGCCACATGTTACAGCTCCTGACACTGTTATGTGTCTTTACCACAACACCATCTGTGCTGCTGTACCTGAATAGGGACAGTGGCTAGAAATGGAGAAAAATAATGAACTCTTACAACATATTTTTTCCCTGAGCTCACACAGCTGGTGATAGATGGTTTACTTCAAGCTGAAAAGCACTACTTAATTCTCGAATGACAACACATCAGAATATCTGTGACCTCTTCCTATTGACTATTTGTATCCTACAAGTGTGAAAATTATGATTTCCATTTAAAAAATAAATTGATACCTAAAACATGACTATCATATATTTGGAGTTTTTTCTCTATTTTGTAATAATGCTTACAGATACAAAAAACAGGCTATATATGATGATAGAAAATTTTAAAGTAGGTAGTAAAGGGCTTCCCTGGTGGCTCAGTGGTTAAGAATCTGCCTCCCCATGCAGGGGACATGGGTTTGAGCCCTGGTCTGGGAAGCTCCCAAATGCCATGGAGCAACTAAGCCCGTGCACCACAACTGCTGATCCTGCGCTCTAGAGCCCGTGAGCCACAACTGCTGAGCCCACGAGCCACAATTACTGAAGCCCACGCGCTAGAGCCCATGCTCTGCAACAAGAGAAGCCACCACAATGAGAAGCTTGCGCACTGCAATGAAGAGTAGCCCCCGCTCACTGCAACTAGAGAAAAAACTTGCGCACAGCAACGAAGACCCAACACAGCCAAAAATAAATAAATAAATAATTTTTTTTTAAAGTAGGTAGTAAAAGTTGACTCTATTGGCTCTGGAGTTATCATAAATCACATACATATATTACTTTAATATTCACTTTACTGCTTATTTACTATTGTGGACTTAATCCTTGATTTTTTTTTTTTTTTTTTTTTTTTTTTTTTTTTTTTTTTTTTTTTTTTTTTTTTTTTTTTTTTTTTTTTTTTCGGTCCCCGGGCCTCTCACTGCTGTGGCCTCTCCCGTTGCGGAGCACAGGCTCCCGACACGCAGGCTCAGCGGCCATGGCTCATGGGCCCAGCTGCTCTGCGGCATGTGGGGTAGTCCTGGACCAGGGCACGAACCCGTGTTCCCTGCATCGGCAGGCGGACTCTCAACCACTGCGCCACCAGGGAAGCCCTAATCCTTTATTTTTGATGATCATTTTTCTTCTCCATAAGATGGACCACACTATCCACCATTCCAGAATTGTTATAAGCTCAGAGATAATGTATATCAAGAGTATGTACACTGTCAAGTTCTTAGTAGACAATTATCAATAATCTCAGTCATTCTAAAGGTGCCCTGCCATACTTGGCAGTCTTCAAAGGATACGCTATTATTTCTGTTTTAACTTCACCACATACGCCCTATGGCATGTGTGGCCAAGGATCTGTCTACGAGGTGAGTGAATATTTCAAATTTTATCCCTAAGGAACATATAGTCACATTTATGGAAGAAGCTGATTCTCTCTTACAAATCATTCAACATGTTACTTGTTGGTTATATGTCTATCATTATACCCAGAATTCCCCAGAGGAAAAAAAAAAGAAACTTGGGGATGTAATCCTTAGTCTTAACATTCTTAGACATTAGTCAAAGACAGGTAATAAATATTCCCTAAGAGAAGAAATGAACAATCCCTCCCCAGGTAAATATATAGGAAGGAAGGAGGGAACCAGGTGAAGAGGATGGAAGAAAGGAGTGAGAGAAGAAAGGAGGGAGTATATTCATAAGACTATAAACAGGCCATGACATATCTATGTCCAAAGGAACAACTTGATGAATCAATCTGCTTAACAGATCATCTTGGAACATACTCAGAAGCACAGAGCTTTTTCACCCTCTAGTTGTGCAAAAAACTTTTGATTCTTGATAAAAGAATTTTAAGCATTAACAAACAAATAGGGAGATCATTCATCTTCCAGCTGACGAAACCTATTGCCAACAACACTAGAAGCATCAGACTTTATCCATCCACCAGTTCCTATTTCTCAGGATTTTCAGGAGGTACAATTTGCCAACAACACCAGAAGCATCAGGCTTTATCCATCCATCAGTTCCTATTTCTCAGGATTTTCAGGAGGTACATTGTATCCTATCAAAGCTGACTGTGGGCCACTCCCTTTTAAACTATCTCTCCATTCCTCAATTTTATTCCATGAGCACAAAATTAGGGCATTCCAATCACTTTCCTTCTATATAACCCCTCCCCTCCAACTCCTTTAGCCTCAAAGACACTGATTTTATGTTTTCAGCTAGGTAACACTTTTATACGGTAATCTGTGATATTTTTTTTCCACAACAGTATTTTTATTCTGTGTTTCTTAAAACACAATTCTTTGTCACTTTTTATGTGAGATGATAAGTATCTGACATACATAGTATCAAGGCATATATTCATTTTAACAGAATCTGAAGATGTTGCCATGACCTGGTAAAAATAAGTGATATTATCAGTGTCACAAAGATGTTGATTTGCCCATGGACAAGAGAGAAATTTAAAACTGAAATTAGAACTCAGTCCAGTGTATACCATACTATGTACATAATGATAGGATAAATAATAACTATCAGTACTTTATCAGCCTACTTCATGCTTAGCAATGTAGTAGGAACTTTACATACATTATTTCTACCCTGGATAACAATTATAAAACTTTGGGTGTTAATGCATCAGTTCTGTAGATGAGGAAACAGATTCAATTTTAGAGAACTTCCCTGAGGTCACACAGATAGTTAAGTGACAGAGCTATCATTCTAAACAAGGCTTGCGTGACAAGAAAACTTCTTTATAGAAACCTTAGGCACAAATATCAAGCAAGGTCATGATTGGGTCACTAATAAACTAATAAACAAGAAACCCAATACCAACATACCAAGAAAGGTATTATGTTAATTCTCCTTAAATTAATGAAAATAATAGTAGACAGCAGCAAGTCAATAATAATCTTCCCAATTTGAAATAAAAAGTCAATAATAATCTTTTAGATTTTTAAATGAAAGATTTTTGGCATGATTACAAAAAAGCTTCTTCAGAAACATTAAGATTCTTTCTATTAAATTCATAATAGGATGCTATCCTCATAAAGTCATTCTATGTGATATACACATAGATCAGATGTAGTAAAAAGCATTTCAGAGCCCCTTTAAAAGCCAAGAATCCATCCATTAATAATGGTTTTGATTGCAGCTATTATAAGCACATGTATACATATACATTTAAATATTAAATGTGAACTTTTATATAAGATACTTGTTATGTATTAGCAAATGAACACACTTACAATGCAGTGGTTTTTGCAGGCAAGCCTTTTCTGAACTAAGCAGATTTCTGCTTAGTTAAATCTTTCCCTCCCCTTGACTGTGAGTCCCACTGGCTCTTGCTAGAAAACAGTATTAGACTGAATAGGTATATGTGCTTGATGTAATTTCTCCCTTGTAAAAAGCAGTTATTGCCCATCTGAAATTGCTACTTTTCCTCTCTAATATTACTGTCATTTTATGGTGTGCTGTATAATTAAGTTTACTGCAACACAGAGGCATTTGGTAGAGTTTCCATTTTGTACCTATGGCTTATTTTTACTCTGTATGATAAATTAACAGGCAGCAAAATATAATTTTAAATCCCAGCTATTTTTAGTGAGTCTTTTCCCTTCTGGAGTTTTGTTATTCTTTAATAGTTAATGTTAAGGAATATGGTACCTACATGTTATATTAACCCAGATATTGCACTGTAGCTATTCTCTGTTTCTACTTTTTAAACTTAAAAAAATAAATCAATTTAAACAAATATTTTAGAAAATTCCAGCAGGATTAGAAAATCATGAGAAAAATGGTATTGAAATCCCAGGTAAAAATTATAACCATCATAGATTGCCATAATATTATGAGTGTGGAGAAACTGTGATACTTTGCAGGGACTGGGGGGAATAAAAGAAGCCACTTAGATTAAAAAACTAGAATAAGGCTTCCCTGGTGGCGCAGTGGTTGAGAGTCTGCCTGCTGATGCAGGGGACACAGGTTCGTGCCCCAGTCCAGGAAGATCCCACATGCCATGGTCACTGAGCCTGCACGTCGGGAGCCTGTGCGCCACAACGGGAGAGGCCACAACAGTGAGAGGCCCACGTACTGCAAAAAAAAAAACTAGAATAAAGGAAAATGTACTTTTTATAACATTGCATTTTAGGACAAAATAATGCCATAATGCTATCCTTCATCTCCTAGCTTTACCTATATACTTTAATCTTACTGTTTTGTTTTGTTTTTGTCTGTTTTTGTAGCATTCTTATCTGACTTGGAGTTTGATTTTAGATGATGTCTGTGGTTATCTTAAGCTCTTTCCCATTTATGTATATTTTGAAATACGTTTCTCTTTCCATTAATTAAAAATACATATTAATAATTGAAGAACTGTTAGTAGAAGTATATGAAGGGCTTCTTTTGGTTAGATTTTGGGCAATTTTGGTCCTGGTGATTCTATTTAGATGTCTTACACGTCTACTGCTTTATCAAAGTCTCTTGTAGTAGCCTGATGATACTACCCACCAGATTCCAGCCAGAACTTTTAATCGCCTCCTGTTACAGATGAAGAAATTCTAAGTGAGTGACTTACCCAAGATAAAAGTGATGTTTAGGATCATGGTAGAACCTTGAAACTAACATTCTTGATTTTCTGTGTGAGAATAAAAGATTCCATCGCTCATGCTAATAGTAATCAGTTACAAGTAACATCAGAAATACCTAGTAAAGTCATTGATTAATAATGTCTGTTACAGCTAAGGGAAGGAGAAATGACAGCACACCTGACATATTTTCTGTCTCTCCCTTTAAGTTGTTTTCTCCTATGCTTCTCAAAATGCTCTTCTTTCATACTTCAAATTTGAAGGGAGAGTATATGTATCCCCAAAGGGACTGGAGCATGGCCCTTGGTTTCAAATGCAAAGTTTTTTAATACCTCTTATTTTGTCTTTAAAATATAAAATTTGGATTTGACTCCAAAATATAACATTGATTATTTCATTTGAAAAAATACCATTTGCTTTCTGATGCAAATTAATGGACTCAGTTAATGTGCAAACTATGAATGTGCCATCAGGAGAATTAAGAGCTTTCAGAGAGCTGTGCAAGTCCAAGGGTGTGAATAACTTGTTTTGGAATCTAGCTGTCATAAAGCCATAAATGCTGCTTTTTAAAAAAGTAATCGGGGGCTTCCCTGGTGGCACAGTGGTTGAGAGTCCGCCTGCCGATGCAGGGAAACGGGTTCGTGCCCCGGTCCAGGAAGATCCCACATGCCGCGAAGCGGCTGGGCCGGTGAGCCATGGCTGCTGAGCCTACGCGTCCGGAGCCTGTGCTCCACAACAGGAAAGGCCACAACAGTGAGAAGCCTGCGTACCGAAAAAAAAAAAAAAGTAACTGGGAAAAAAGTGTAAATTTACACCACCAATAAATTTAACATTCTAGATTAAATGAGTGAAGTTAATATAGTTTAAACAATATATATCATCACCAAAACTAACTTAGAAAGAAAAAGAACATTTGGGTACACTCCATAAGTACTACAAAGGCCAGATATGATGAGGGGTGAGAATTTTATTTGACTAGAACATAAAATGATGGAAAAATTAGTTTTAGAGAAATAAAGTTCAAAGGAAATTCATATGAGCACACAAACACTCATGTTAAAAATATAAATTACATACATACAAGTATCAGTAAGATCTGTTGAATAGAATAGTAAATTTAATATTAAATTAATGACACAGGGACTTCCCTGGTGGTCCAGTGGTAAAGAATCTGCCTTACAATGCAGGGGGTGCGGGTTCGATCCCTGGTCGAAGGGGAAAAACCTTACAATCATCTCACTAGATGCAGAAAAAAAAACACATTAATATTGAACAGCTATTCTTGATTTTTTAAGTTAAGCTTAGAATAGAAGGAATATTTTTTAACTTGTTAAAAGTCATGTATCGAGACTCTGGGGGAAGATGGCGGAAGAGTAAGATGCGGAGATCACCTTCCTCTCCACAGATACACCAGAAATACATCTACACGTGGAACAAATCCTACAGAACACCTCCTGAACGCTGGCAGAAGACCTCAGACCTCCCAAAAGGCAAGAAACTCCCCGCGTACCTGGGTAGGGCAAAAGAAAAAAGAAAAAACAGAGACAAAAGAATAGGGACGGGACCTGCACCAGCGGGAGGGAGCTGTGAAGGAGGAAAGGTCTCCACACACTAGGAAGCCCCTTCGCGGGTGGAGACTGCGGGTGGAGGAGGGGGAAAGCTTCAGAGCCGCGGAGGACAGCGCAGCCACAGGGGCGCGGAGGGCAAAGCGGGGAGATTCCCGCACGGAGGATCGGTGCGGATCGGCACTCACCAGCCCGAGAGGCTTGTCTGCTCACCCGCCGGGGCGGGCGGGGCTGGGAGTTGAGGTTCGGGCTTCGGTTGGAGCACAGGGAGAGGACTGGGGTTAGCGGCGTGAACATGGCCTGCAGGGGGTTAGTGCGCCACAGCTAGCCGGGAGGGAGTCCGGGGAAAAGTCTGGACCTGCCAAAGAGGCAAGAGACTTTTTCTTCCCTCTTTGTTTCCTGGTGCGCGAGGAGAGGGATTCAGAATGCTGCTTAAAGGAGCTCCAGAGATGGGCACGAGCCGCGGCTAAAAGCGTGGACCCCAGAGACGGGCATGAGACGCTAAGGCTGCTGCTGCCGCCACCAAGAAGCCTGCGGGTGAGCACAGGTCACTATCCACAACCCCCATCCGGGGAGCCTATGTAGCACGCCACTGCCAGGTTCCCGGGATCCAGGGACAACTTCCCTGGGAGAACGCACGGCACGCCTCATGCTGGTGCAACGTCACTCCGGCCTCTGCCGCCACAGGCTAACCCTGCACTCCGTGCCCCTCCCTCCACCCGGCCTGAGGGAGCCAGAGTCCCAGGAGCAGCTGCTCCTTTAACCCCATCCTGTCTGACCGAAGAATAGACGCCCTCCGGCTACCTACACGCAGAGGCGGGGCCAAATCCAAAGTTGAGCCCCGGGAGCTGTGAGAACAAAGAGAAAGGGAAATCCCTCCCAGCAGCCTCAGAAGCAGCGGATTAAAGCTCCACAATCAACTTGATGTACCCTGCATCTGTGGAATACATGAATAGACAAAGAATCATCCCAAATTGAGGAGGTGGGCTTTGAGAGCAAGATTTATGATTTTTTCCCCCTTTTCCTCTTTTTGTGAGTGTGTATGTGTATGCTTCTGTGTGAGATTTTATCTGTAGAGCTTTGCTTCCACCATTTGTCCTAGGGTTCTATCCGTCCGTTTTTTTGTTTCTTTTAAAAAAATTTTTTTCTTAATAATTATTTTAATTATTTTATTTTATCTTATTTTATTTTATCTTCCTTCTTTCTTTCTTTATTTCATTCCTTCCCTCCTTCCTTCCTTCTTTCCTTCCTGCCTCCCTCCTTCCCTTCTTCCTTCCTTCCTTCCTTCCTCTCTCTCTCTCTCTCTCCCTTTCTTTCTTTCTTTCTTTCTTTCTTTCCTTTCTTTCTTTTTCTTTCTTTCTTCTTTTTCTCCCTTTTATTCTGAGCTGTGTGGATGAAAGGTTTTTGGTGCTGCAGCCAGGAGTCAGTGCTGTGCCTCTGAGGTGGGAGAGCCAACTTCAGGACACTGGTCCACGAGAGACCTCCCAGCTCCACATAATATCAAACGGCGAAAATCTCCCAGAGATCTCCATCTCAACACCAGCACCCAGCTTCACTCAACCAGCAAGGAACAGTGCTGGACACCCTATGCCAAACAACTAGCAAGACAGGAACACAACCACACCCATTAGCAGAGAGGCTGCCTAAAATCATAATAAGTCCACAGACACCCCAAAACACACCACCAGACGTGGATCTGCCCACCAGAAAGACAAGATCCAGCCTCATCCACCAGAACACAGGCACTAGTCCCCTCCACCAAGAAGCCTACACAACCCACTGAACCAACTTTAGTCACTGGGAACAGACACCAAAAACAACGGAAACTACGAACCTGCAGCCTGCAAAAAGGAGACCCCAAACACAGTAAGATAAGAAAAATGAGAAAACAGAAAAACACACAGCAGATGAAGGAGCAAGATAAAAATCCACCAGACCTAACAAATGAAAAGGAAATAGAGAGTCTACCTGAAAAAGAATTCAGAATAATGATAGTAAAGATGATCCAAAATCTTGGAAATTGAATAGACAAAATGCAAGAAACATTTAACAAGGAACTAGAAGAACTAAAGATGAAACAAGCAATGATAACAACACAATAAATGAAATTAAAAATCCTCTAGATGGGATCAATAGCAGAATAATTGAGGCAGAAGAACGGATAAGTGACCCGGAAGATAAAATACTGGAAATAACTACTGCAGAGCAGAATAAAGAAAAAAGACTGAAAAGAACTGAAGACAGTCTCAGAGACCTCTGGGACAACATTAAATGCACCAACATTTGAATTATAGGGGTTCCAGAACAAGAAGAGAAAAAGAAAGGGACTGAGAAAATATTTGAAGAGACTATAGTTGAAAACTTGCCTAATATGGGAAAGGAAATAGTTAATCAAGTCCAGGAAGCACAGAGAGTCCCATACAGGATAAATCCAAGGAGAAACACGCCAAGACACGTATTAACCAAACTTTCAAAAATTAAATACAAAGAAAATGTATTAAAAGTAGCAAGGGAGGGCTTCCCTGGTGGCGCAGTGCTTGAGAGTCCGCCTGCCGATGCAAGAGAAGGAAAAGTCCTATAATAACGAACCCAAAACAATTTAGAAAATGGGAATAGGAACATACATATCGATAATTACCTTAAATGTAAATGGACTAAATGCTCCCACCAAAAGACACAGATTGGCTGAATGGATACAAAAACAAGACCCATATATATGCTGTCTACAAGAGACCCACTTCAGACCTAGAGACACATACAGACTGAAAGTAAGGGGATGGAAAAAGATATTCCATGCAAATGGAAACCAAAAGAAAGCTGGAGTAGCAATTCTCATATCAGACAAAATAGACTTTAATATAAAGACTATTAGAAGAGACAAAGAAGGACAATACATAATGATCAAGGGATCGCTCCAAGAAGAAGATATAACAATTGTAAATATTTATGCACCCAACATAGGAGCACCTCAATACATAAGTCAAATACTAACAGCCATAAACGGGGAAATCGACAGTAACACATTCATAGTAGGGGACTTTAACACCCCACTTTCACCAATGGACAGATCATCCAAAATGAAAATAAATAAGGAAAACAAGCTTTAAATGATACATTAAACAAGATGGACTTAATTGATCTTTATAGGACATTCCATCCCCAAAACAACAGAATACACATTTTTCTCAAGTGCTCATGTAACATTCTCCAGGATAGATTATATCTTGGGTCACAAATCAAGCCTTGGTAAATTTAAGAAAATTGAAATTGTATCAAGTATCTTTTCCGACCACAACACTATGAGACTAGGTATCAATTACAGGAAAAGATCTGTAAAAAATACAAACACATGGAGGCTAAACAATACACTACTTAATAATGAAGTGATCACTGAAGAAATCAAAGAGGAAATCAAAAAATACCTAGAAACAAATGACAAGGGAGACATGATGACCCAAAACCTATGAGATGCAGCAAAAGCAGTTCTAAGAGGGAAATTTATAGAAATACAATCCTACCTTAAGAAACAGGAAACATCTCGCATAAACAACCTAACCTTGCACCTAAAGCAATTAGAGAAAGAAGAACAAAAAAACCCCAAAGTTAGCAGAAGGAAAGAAATCATAAAGATCAGATCACAAATAAATGAAAAAGAAATAAAGGAAATGATAAAAAAGATCAATAAAACTAAAAGATGGTTCTTTGAGAAGATAAACAAAATTGATAAACCATTAGCCAGACTCATCAAGAAAAAAAGGGAGAAGACTCAAATCAATAGAATTAGAAATGAAAAAGGAGAAGCAACTGACACTGCAGAAATACACAGGATCATGAGAGATTACTACAAGCAACTCTATGCCAATAAAATGGACAACCTGGAAGAAATGGACAAATTCTCAGAAATGCACAACCTGCCAAGACTGAGCCAGGAAGAAATAGAAAATATGAAGAGACCAATCACAAGCACTGAAATTGAGACTGTGGTTAAAAATCTTCCAACAAACAAAAGCCCAGGACCAGATGGCTTCACAGGCAAATTGTATCAAACATTTAGAGAAGAGCTAACACCTATCCTTCTCAAACTCTTCCAAAATATAGCAGAGGGAGGAACACTCCCAAACTCCTTCTACGAGGCCACCATCACCCTGATACCAAAACCAGACAAGGATGTCACAAAGAAAGAAAACTACAGGCCAATATCACTGATGAACATAGATGCAAAAATCCTCAACAAAATACTAGCAAACAGAATCCAACAGCACATTAAAAGGATCATACACCATGATCAAGTGGGGTTTATGCCAAGCATGCAAGGATTCTTCAGTATATGCAAATCAATCAACGTGATACACCATATTAACAAATTGAAGGAGAAAAACCATATGATCATCTCAATAGATGCAGAGAAAGCTTTTGACAAAAGTCAACACCCATTTATGATAAAAACCCTGCAGAAAGTAGACATAGAGGGAACTTTCCTCAACACAACAAAGGCCGTATATGACAAGCCCACAGCCAACATCATCCTCAATGGCGAAAAACTGAAAGCATTTCCACTAAGGTCAGGAACAAGACAAGGTTGCCCACTCTCACCACTCTTATTCAACATAGTTTTGGAAGTTTTAGCCACAGCAATCAGAGAAGAAAAGGAAATAAAAGGAATCCAAATCGGAAAAGAAGAAGTAAAGCTGTCACTGTTTGCAGATGACATGATACTATACATAGAGAATCCTAAAGATGCTACCAGAAAACTACTAGAGCTAATCAATGAATTTGGTAAAGTAGCAGGATACAAAATTAATGCACAGAAATCTCTGGCATTCCTATATACTAATGATGAAAAAAATCTGAAAGTGAAATCAAGAAAACACTCCCATTTACCACTGCAACAAAAAGAATAAAATATCTAGGAATAAACCTACCTAAGGAGACAAAAGACCTGTATGCAGAAAATTATGACACTGATGAAAGAAATTTAAGATGATACAAATAGATGGAGAGCTATACCATGTTCTTGGATTAGAAGAATCAACATTGTGAAAATGACTCTACTACACAAAGCAATCTACAGACTCAATGCAATCCTTATCAAACTACCACTGGCATTTTTCACAGAACTAGAACAAAAAATTTCACAATTTGTATGGAAACACAAAAGATCCCAAAGAGCCAAAGCAATCTTGAGAACGAAAAACGGTGCTGGAGGAATCAGGCTACCTGACTTCAGACTATACTACAAAACTACAGTAATCAAGACAGTATGGTACTGGCACAAAAACAGAAAGATAGATCAATGGAACAGGATAGAAAGCCCAGAGATAAACCCACGCACATATGGTCACCTTATCTTTGATAAAAGAGGCAGGAATGTACAGTGGAGAAAGGACAGCCTGTTCTATAAATGGTGCTGGGAAAACTGGACAGGTACATGTAAAAGTGTACCTGAGATTAGATCACTCCCTAATACCATACACAAAAATAAGCTCAAAATGGATTTAAGACATAAATGTAAGGCCAGAAACTATCAAACTCTTAGAGGAAAACATAGGCAGAACACTCTATGACATAAATCACAGCAAGTTCCTTTTTGACCCACTTCCTAGAGAAATGGAAATAAAAACAAAAATAAACAAATGGGATCTAATGAAACTTCAAACCTTTTGCACAGCAAATGAAACCATAAACAAGACCAAAAGACAACCCTCAGAATGGGAGAAAATATTTGCAAATGAAGCAACTTACAAAAGATCAATCTCCAAAATTTACAAGCAGCTCATGCAGCTCAATAACAAAAAAACAAACAACCCAATCCAAAAATGGGCAGAAGACCTAAATAGACATTTCTCCAAAGAAGATATACAGACTGCCAACAAACACATGAAAGAATGCTCAACATCATTAATCATTAGAGAAATGCAAATCAAAACTACAATGAGATATCATCTCACACCAGTCAGAATGGCCATCATCAAAAAATCTAGAAACAATAAATGCTGGAGAGGGTGTGGAGAAAAGAGAACACTCTTGCACTGCTGGTGGGAATGTGAATTGGTACAGCCACTATGGAGAACAGTATGGAGGTTCCTTAAAAATCTACAAATAGAACTACCATATGACCCAGCAATCCCACTACTGGGCATATACCCTGAGAAAACCATAATTCAAAAGAGTCATGTACCAAAATGTTCATTGCAGCTCTATTTACAATAGCCCGGAGATGGAAAAACCTTAAGTGCCCATCATCGGATGAATGGATAAAGAAGATGTGGCACATATATACAATGGAATATTACTCATAAAAAGAAACGAAATTGAGCTATTTGTAATGAGGTGGATGGATCTCGAGTCTGTCATACAGAGTGAAGTAAGTCAGAAAGAGAAAGACAAATACCATATGCTAACACATATATATGGAATTTAAGAAAAAAAAAATGTCATGAAGAACCTAGGGGTAAGACAGGAATAAAGACACAGACCTACTAGAGCATGGACTTGAGGATATGTGGAGGGGGAAGGGTAAGCTGTGACAAAGCGAGAGAGCGGCATGGACATATATACACTACCAAACACAAAATAGATGGCTAGTGGGAAGCAGCCGCATAGTACAGGGAGATCAGCTCGGTGCTTTGTGACCATGTAGAGGGGTGGGTTAGGGAGGGTGGGAGTGAGGGAGATGCAAGAGGGAAGAAATATGGGAACATATGTATATGTATAACTGATTCACTTTGTTATAAAGCAGAAACTAACACACCACTGTAAAGCAACTATACTCCAATAAAGATGTAAAAAAAAAAAACTACTTAATAACGAAGTCATCACTGAAGAGATCAAAGAGGAAATTAAAAAAAAAAGTCATCTATCAAAAATCTATAGCAAGGACAGAGACTGATTCCTAAGGGCATTTCTATCAAAATTATTATCATTACAAGGACACTTGCTATCAATCAAATTTTCTTTTCTTTGCTTTTCTAATGTATTAAACTTATAGAATAATTAAAATTATCTTATAATTTTATAAGAAAAAAGTTATTAATTCTCAACATTAGTAACTACCCAAATTTGAGATAATGAGGTGAAAAAAGTAAACAACTAATAAACGTCAGAATATTTACTAGGAACAAGATCAATGTAGGCAAAGTTACATGTACAAAGATGTTTATGATACTATTCACTGTAGGAGCAAAAAGAATGAAAAAAATGCTCCAAAAGGAAATAAATAAATCATTTTTGATATCATGCCATGGAATATTATAGAGCCTTTAAAAGAGAGTAAAATAAATCTGCATGTACAAAAATGGACCTTTGTCTATTTATATGTGTGTGTATGTCTGTATCTATATATGTGTTTGGGTATGTATGTATATAAACACGTGTGCTTTATATATATATATATATATATATATATATATATATATATATATATACTTATAAATGTGCATGTATGTGTATGTGTATTACCTTGAATATGTCTTCACTTTCTCTTTGAATAGAATGGGTTCTTTAGGTTGCAATCCCATGTTGATCTAGAGCTTTACGTTATATTGCACCCAGCAAAGTACCACCCCAAAATGAATTTCAAGGTGCCTAGGCTTTCTGAACAGGACCCTTTTTCCAGTCAAGCCCACACACAGATATCCAGACTAGTGGAATCTATTGCTTAGGCATAGAGGTGTGCAATTTTTCTCTTGCTTGCCAGAGGTACAAGTGTTGCTATTACTATTTGTCTTCTTCTGGATAATTCACTTCTACCTATTAAGTAGCACAATATACAACTCAGTGCAAAGCCCGATTGGACACTGTTTTCCCTTCCATCTTTTCCACTTCTAACTAATATTTAAGCTCCTTCTTGATATATACCATTCATTAAACTAATGATATATGTAATTCCTTTAATATTTTATTCATTATCCTCTTCTTCTTAATATTCTCCCTTTCTTTTCTATTTGTTGTAACACTGGTCATTGTTTAAGGCACATCTCAAGTGAACCCGCTTTCTGAAGATTTCTGAATCTTCTTCAACCCAGCATAAATGCCACTCTATTCTCGGACCAGTCCTGGTAATTTGTTTATACTGATGAAGCACTTAAAATGCTAGATTAGATTTTATTAAATATGTGTCTGTCTCTTCCTCAAATTGTAAACTTCATTTTACTCCTGACTTTGCTCGGCCTCCAGTGGGTGCCTGAAACATAGTATGAGCTACCAGCAATTTTATAATGTGTCAATGCTTAAACATATAATTCATGACATACATACTTCATGCTATATGCAAATATCTATACGAGGGAGTAAAATTATCACATACTTAAGAGTTATCACTCACTATCAAATGCAGGTCAAACTGTCATATTTACCAGTAAATTATCAGATAATCGGCAACACTATAATGAACTTTTAACAGCATTACATTCAGCATGTTGCTAATATGAAAACTCATTCTTCACTAAAATGAATCTCAATTACCTAGCATTTCACCTACATATTCCTCAGTGCTCCCTAACCATTTTATATTATAGTAGCAAAATTGTCACTAATGCACTTAGCGAAAACAGGATCCTAGAAAATAAGCCAAACACAGTACCTCAGATGTATCATTTTCCATTTACATCCAAACCAGCTTCCCCTTCTGCATCCCTTTTCTGTTTTTCCTTAAAACCATAAATATCTTTGCTTTCATCTGTCTCTCTTTCAATCTTTCTTGCCTTCTACATCCAGTCTAAGTCCATGTCAACTTGACCTTGCTTCCATTGAATATTTCTGCACAACTCTCTTTTTTATCACCACTGACACACTTGTTTACTTGCTTTTCCAGAACCATTCTTGATTTCTTCATTCACTATTGATTTTTATGTCCTCGGTACTTATTTTTACTTCTCATAATGTATGTATTACTTACCAATGTTTTTAGTTAGTTCGCCTATTGTATTGCAAACTCCTGGGGGCAAAGTATAAATTTCAATTCACAGTTTATACCCCCCATAGTAAATAGTACATTCCTTTGCACATACTCAATAAAGGGATTTTTAAGGGAATTTTTGTATGCCTTCAAAAAACTGAATCATCAGTGTTACAGAAGCAGCTTCTTAGTCTTGCTTGAATGCCTCAATATTAATTTGTCTTAACATATATTTACTGAGAATTTACTGCATCCCATGCATTACTGCTGGAGCTAAAGATACAGCAGTGAATAAGACAAATATGGATCCTGAACTTAGGTAACTTACACTGTTGGGGAAAATATGTTTACGAAATTAAATGTTTATGAAGTATTTGAAAAGATTCTTTCAATACATTTAGGAAATTAAGTCTATCACCAAGTGTTATCCATCGAAATGCATCAATTAGCTACAAAATTGAACATGAAAAGCAGACTATAAATTTGGCTTGTGATTCTTAGTGACCTTGGACAACATCCTTGCAATATTTCCATTTGACTTTGTTAAATAAGGATGATCATTTTCCTAATTGACTAATTCCATGATATTGAGGTGGCTAATGTTCTGTTTTAATTCATTTATGAGATTTTAAATTTCAAGTGGTAGTGCTTTGTTACACAGATGTTCTTTTGTTAGTCCCTGAATTATCCAAAGAAATAAAATAGTCCATATCTAACAAGACTGTGGCATAGTCATAAAAATGAGATGGTAATGGTTATCTCTTTCTTCTTTTATTTTTTTAAATGTACCTGTATCAATGCTATAGTTGTCTTGTTAGGAAAGCAAATACCATCTTTGATGGGTTTTTCCCCTACAAAAACTGATGATCACAACTGGTGGATAAGAAAATTATTTTATATTGCCAATTTCTTAAGGTATGAATCTTCAGGTCAAAAGGGAGACATCTATATCCCACAACCTGATAAGACATTTATACATGTAACTAAAACTTAAAGCGCTTATATTTATACCGACGTATTATATGGAGACAGGCTCTTCATATTTATTATTTCTCATGTGTCTTACTATAATTACTATCTAACATTCATTGAGGATTTGTTTTTTCCCAATTAATGATCTAAATAGTTTAAATAAATCATCTCTGGCAATCATTATAATACTCTTAATGTTAGAAATTACAATAACCTTTATTTTATAATGTAGTTAGAACAACTAATATTTAGTTAGAAGCGAAGTTTACCCAGGCATTTTATGGCTAAGCCCTTTATTAAGATGAAATATATCAACTGCTTTAATTGATTCCTTTGGAGATAAAAGGCCAAAAGTTCTTGAATTGATTCCTTAGAGATTAAGTGCCAAAAGTTTCTGGGAAAATGTAATAGATGGCCTTCTTTGTTTATCTGTTTTGCAAGCTCTGAAGAGTATTTCTTTCTGGTTGGGATCTTTTTCTCCAATTTGTTTGCCATAGGTACAGTAGCTACAGACAAAAGGCACCTGTTGGAAAAGAATGAATTGAAACTGGTACAGGAGCAGCTCAGTAAAAGAGGTAGGTTAGAGAGAAAAGTGTGAAAATATGTTTATCTGGGATTCAAAAATATCAAATACTATGTGGCTCCCTATGAATTTGAAGATAAAAGATAAAATTAAGTAATTTGGCTTTGATCAATTTTTATACAATTTTCTGGATTAATAGTGATAACTTACTTAAATGATAAGGAAAATACCTCTTAAATCTAGAAATATTATCATTTAGAGGTGTGCCCTTAAATGTTCTTTTTGTAATGGTGGTTTACTTTCTGCAAGGGATTTCAGAATGGATAAGAAGCCATTACTCATATCGCTGCTAATGATCCCAGAACATAGGAATTTTAGTCACAAATTCTTTTCTTTAAGGCTTCAATATAGGTTATTGAGCTGTATACAGAAAAAAATGAAAATATGACATTCAGGGTCATTATTAGATAACATGATTTCTCTGCCAATTCACAGTAAAAAGCAGATTCCCAAATGCACATTTATTTACAGATATATAAAGTCTCTGTTGTAATGCTGTTTTCAGTTGTTTTTGTGGGTTATTTTTCTTGATATTATATAAAGATTTCTTTCTTTTTTTGTGTATGCATTTGTGTCTGAACCTTTAGTTATTACTTTTTGATTTTAGAGAAAAGTGAAAAAAATATAACTACTCAGTTTGAGACCTATTCTTATTTTGATGTGCTGCAGGACCTAAAACAAAGATTTCTGGAAAAGTGCTTAAATATCATTATTTGAAATTTTTAAAGTGAATTTGCTAAGAATGCAATGAGGAATTTGGCAAAGACTCTTAGTCAATTACTTTGGAATACTGTTTCTAAGATTTCACAAAATAAAATGCCAACATCATGACTTTTTTAAAATTCCAACTGAAGAGCATGTTTCTGCCTGTGTAATGCCAGATTTGGAAACTTACTTCATTTAAGAAAATTTTGCATCTTCTCCAAAGTTCCTATTGTTATAATTAAATTTAAAAATTATCCCTGAAAACTTTCTTGCATATTTTACACAAAAATCAAAAGAAAGAAAGAAATTTATGACACTGTTTCAATTTACAGTAAATTTAATTTTACAACTATCTAAACTAGTTTCTAATCTTGTGGGTTTTTTTCTCATATGTGATTCTATTGGTGGGACCATGTCCCACTGTTAATTGTGCCCTTTCTTCACCACTAAATGTAGCTCAATGGACATTGGCATCATAATCAAGCCTGGAAGAAAAATATTACTTCACTTCTTTGTTAGTGACTTGCTTGGTGAGCAATGAAGACTTGCTGAATTTTTACCATGTCCCTTAGACACACAAAAGAGAGAATACTATTATGCATTCATAGTGTTGACATTTGCTTTCAATATACCCTATGATTTTTAAGAAGAAAAAGTATAGCACACTAGAAAATGAGAAAATCAAAGATCTAAATTATTAGAAATATATAAAACATAATTTTTGGAATATATGAAAAAGGAAATTATGGAATGTATGTGTCTTAGTTTTACTTCACTGAAACAAAAGATGAGATAGAATAGGCTAACAGAACTGGCTTCCTTTATTCCCAGTGGACTTTTTAAATGTATGCTGCCTTGTTACATTTCTCGATTGTATAGTAATTAAAAAATAAGTTTTCCATACAAATTAAAAGAAAATGATTTAGATAGAATTTAATTTAACTAATCTAACTAATCTAAATGATTAGTTAGAATTTAACGACTATATTTATGATTTTGGATTGTCCTATAGATTAGATTTCAGCACCTTCTGCACTATCATCTCAGTGGGTGACTTGAAAAGGTGACTTCAGAAGAATCTTCTTACAATGATTAGCCATCCATGCTTTCATTTTTGAGCATTTATGACCTTGTTAGTCACCGCATATATGGATATAAATAATGGAAATTTGAAGATAGATCTTGAATCATCAGTAATCTGGATCTTGAATCATCAGTAAGATTTTACCAAGTGGAGAACACATTGCAAATAGAGAGCATCACTTGTATAAAGTTAGAGAAAGTGAAAAGAAAAACAGCCTATTGAGAAACAGCAATTGGGTTGTATTGGCTTATAGTCCAAAATGTAATTTAGTAAAGATGAATTAGAAAAGGTAAAATCTCACTTATCTTACCAAAGTTTCAAAAAATATACATGGTTGATTCTTTATGTGACCATTCTCTTTCACATGAGAAATACATTTAAAAACTATTTACTTGTATTTTTTGTGGTGCAAATGTTTAAATATTGCTTTGCTTTGGAAAATAAATTTTTATTTTCTAATATTTATCTTTCAGTGTTTTTAAAAAAGTGGCATTGGAAAATTCAGAGAAGAACTAGAAACTTTAGAATGCTAAAATGATGATCATTGTAAATTAACTCAGTAAAGGAACTATAAATCTGTTTTTGGGTTGTTGCCATTGCATGAGAGGTCTATTTTTGTGTTTTTATTAATATTGTTGACTAGCTACAACAGGTGACATTTTTATCCCCTTAGGCTGTCCATTAGCCAAATGAAGGACCATCTGGAAAGGGATTCTGTTCTTTGAAAAATGTGACAGGGCTGATGGCTTTTTAACTGCTAGTCATCTATGATTGCTGGTAAACACTGGAAATTAGTGTTGATCCCTCAGAATTAAGAAGTTAGTCAAGTACTTAAAAGCCGAGGGAACACCTTTTAACCAGATGTGCACATCAATTCAGATTTTAAAAAAATACCTGCCTTAGTTTTACTATTTTAAAAATCATATATCAATAGTTGTATGAAAAAAATAATCGTTACTCTTGGTGATTGCAATTTGATGGAAAATATACAGAATATTGTGGCAGTAAAATACAAGAGATATACCTTGAAAAATCAAACTTGGATAACTGATACTGAGAGAGTAAAAAGGTATATTCATTATGATATAGTTTGTTGGCAATTTCCCTAAAGTGCTATTATACAATATTGGTGCTCAAATGAACAGGAGATGGATTTGATGGCTGGCTCCCAACAACAGTTCATTGAGAATCTTTTCATAATCACAACTTAAAGGGTCTCTAACAGCACTATGTTAGAGGGATCTTGGTGGCCATTCTGAATAGTGCCTTCATTTTGCAAAAGGAGATTCTGTATCCCAGAGGAGCTAGGTAACTTGTGTACGTTTACAGTTATTTAATGGCCAAAATGGCAATTTCTCCTAAAGGAGAATCCAAGGGAGCAGATATTTCTATCATAATTTGTTCCTAAATCGGAGGTTATAGGAATCAGTGTGCATTTTGTTGTTGTTATTGTTTGGAGTTACTCGATAGGATCATGAACTCATATCAGTTCAACCATTCTATGTTGCTTAAAAAGATCAAGTAATAAATTGTGGGCATAAATGTATCTTTTTTCTTATAATCTTAAATCATAAACACATTCACTTAAACATATTATTTTATACTTGCTTTTAAAAAAAATTTTATTGGGGTATAATTACTTTACAATGGTGTGTTAGTTTCTGCTGTATAACAAAGTGAATCAGCTATACATATACATATATCCCCATAACTCCTCCTCTTGTGCCTCCCTCCTATCCTCCCTATCCCACCCCTCTAGGTGGTCACAAAGTACCAAGATGATCTCCCTGTGCTATGTAGCTGCTTCCCGCTAGCTATCTATTTTACATTTGGTAGTGTATATATGTTCATGCTACTCTCTCACTTCGTCCCAGCTTACCCTTCCCCCTCCCCCATCCTCAAGTCCATTCTCTACATCTGCGTCTTTATTCCTGTCTTGCCCCTAGGTTCTTCAGAATCTTTGGTTTTTTTTAGATTCCATATATATGTGTTAGCATACGGTATTTGTTTTTCTCTTTCTGACTTACTTCACCCTGTATGACAGACTCTAGGTCCATCCACCTCACTACAAATAACTCAAGTTCATTTCTTTTTATGGCTGAGTAATATTCCATTGTATATATGTACCACATCTTCTTAATCCATTCATCTGTTGATTGACACTTAGGTTGCTTCCATGTCCTGGCTGTTGCAAACAGAGTTGCAATGAACATTGTGGTACATGACTCTTTTTGATATATTTGCTTTTTATCATAATGCATTTTCATAATTAATGAGTAGAGTTGATATCATGTTAGAATACAAGAATTATTTCTCCTTGGAAAGAACATTTATACATAGAACTTCCTAATGCAACTTTTGTTGAAAAATTTGTCCTACAATGTCATTGTGCAAATAAATTGGCACCTATTTATTGTGTATTACAAGCACATGTACATTATTCCTATTCTTATTTAGAAAGAAAGAAAAAGAAAGAAAAAGAAAGAAAGAAAGAAAGAAAGAAAAAGAAAGAAAGAAAGAAAGAAAGAAAGAAAGAAAGAAAGAAAGAAAGAAAGAAAGAAAAAGAAAGAAAGAAAGAAAGAAATGAAATGAAATGAAATGAAATGAAAAAGAAAAGCAGGTAAACTTCTCTTCAGAATGCAGTGATGATAAGGTTCAGGAGCACAAACAGCAATGCAGGACCAGCATTAGGGGCATCTGAAAATTTACAGCACATTTTCAAGCCCAGCACCTCCACAGCAGCTCAAACTAGTCTACTCTGAAGAACAGATTAGAAATCACCCTTCTGTCTAAATCTTTTCAAAGGCTTCCCTTGGAGGGATAAGGACAAAATTCCTTACAATATCCTCGAGAGCTCTGTGCAGTCTTCCCTTTTTTAAACCTCATTTTTTACCATGTTCTCCATTCTTTACATAAGGTTAGTTCTTCCTTCAGGGACCCTGACAGTATCCTTACATACAAAGTCCCTCTGTCTGAAATGTTCTTCCCTCCTTTATTTATCTAGTTCACTCAATCAAACTGCAGTACAATACCTTTGTCCTCATAGAAGTCTCTTCTGACTTCCCTAACTACATCAAACTGTCCTTTGCATAAGCTCTCATAAAACCATGTAGTTCTTCTTTGTAGTACTTATTACAGTCACAATTTTACATTTATGTATACAATGACTTGGCTATTTTTTGCTCTCTGGACTAGAACATAAGCTCCCTAAGTACAGGGACCATGCTGATTTCTGCCCATCAGTTTGAGTGCAGAGTTAGTTGATTAGATGACCTACCTTCATGTAGCTATGATTATATTCTTATTTTATAAATTAGAAAACTAGACTTAGAATGTGTACAACGCATGAGGTCACAAAGTGGTTGTGCATTGACCTTAAGCTTTATTTTTAAATCTATTCATGCTTTTCTTTCAGACATACCCAATCACTTAACTTACCCTCTTATTTCAAATGAGACTGTCATTATGTTGAGTTGATTTTTACATTTCCTGTGCACCTTTCTCACAAGTGTACAAAATAATTAGAAAACTTATCATTTCACATTTTTAAAATTAAAACATTTTACTCTTACTTCCAAAAAATAATGGTAAAGATTATTTTGATCATTTTTTTTTCCACCGTCTCTGTTTGCATGAGCATTGCAAAATACTCAAACAGTACAGAAGTTACTGCCTAGCATTTGGATATAGGTTTATAGGTTTTTGAATAATTTATTTAAAATTTAACTTTAAACACTCACTTCAGTGATTGTCAGTTTAAAAAGTAATTACTTGTAATTTTGCCATGTTTCTGCAGCATGAAAAACGTTTTTCATACCATCCTAACTTTTGTTTTATGTCTACCTCTGGATGGATAGACTAGACAAGACTAAACACATTATACCAGTGTGCTCTGAAATCAGTCCTATTGATGTTGAAGCTTTCTAAGGAGTTCAAAAAAATGAAAGTAATGGGCTTTGTCATGCCACCAGAAACAAAGTGGTTTTAGTTCTTAAAGAACTGCTTAGAACAACATGGCAAGCAGTACAATCAAATTATTTTGTCTGCTTGTCTAACATGAAGGCAACATTATCAACTGACATCCTGCAGCTCTGAGATAAGACTCTGCAGAAAGGCCTAGGAAAACTGTGTTTATCTTACAGGAGACAATGATTAGGTAATTTGGACATTTCATATTTAATAAAAACTATTTAAATCAGAAACCATCAGACCTGCACTGATGGGACTTAAATTCATATCGTACCCTCTGTCTGTCTCCAAAAAGTGATTGAATCCTTTTCATTTTTAAGAAGTACTCTTTAAAATGAAGGAAGCGTGTTAAATGCTTGGAATTACTTTTAAATTAAACCATACAGCTGACATGAATAAAAAGGGACCTCCTAAAGTGTTCTGTAATGATAGGGAGAGCAACCAGCTAGCACAACACTTGACTCATTTTTCCACTGTAGGTTTGATCTGTGCTGCAGTGAAAATATTGAAAATGGTTTCTGGTCCTCACTGATATTACAAATCATAACTTGCATAAAGCTATAGGAGTAATCAAAGATCCATTTGTGTGGTGATTCATATGTGCATGTGCCCATACAGGAAATGTTCACTGTTTTATAATAAGGCCCACAAACATTCTTCACTCATCTCCCATTTTATTAACACTGCGGAAAGGAGGAAAAGATGAGATCAAATGTAAAAAAAAAAAAAATGAGGTTAGAAAGCAAGGCAGGCTCAATTTTTAAAGCCAAAAATTTACTTGCTATATAGATTCCATTTTCAAGTGATCTGTATTTCATAAAGTAATCATAGAAATTGCTTTTCTCACAGCAAAAGGCTTTTTGAATCTTCAAATCAAAATGTAAAATGCAAAACTTTGAACTCTTATGCTGAATAAATCATAATAATTAAGATCTCATTCTTCAAGAAATCACATTATACAGGTTAATAGAAGCCAAGGAAAACTGTTTTAACTCTTTATAATAAGAGAGATTCACTTCATCTCTGATTTAGTTATACAATGAGAGGTGTGTGTGTGTGTGTGTGTGTGTGTGTGTGTGTGTGTGTGTGTGTACATATCTGAACTCCAAAACATATGAGGATAAAGTAGTTTCTCCAGGGAGGAGAGACATTTGCCAATATTATGTGAGTTTTATGCAAAGGATACCTGTGATTTTATTAAGGATTTTAGCTCCATTTTAGGAGTGTTCTATAAGAATGTTTTAGTGTAACATTGTAATTGAATGTATGAGAGAAATTACTGATGGTCCTGGGGCAGAAAAAAACCACACACACGTAAAATTCAGCTTCAGCTTTTGACATAATTATGCATTGGTCCAGGTTTTGTCTGTTTTGGATGTGTAATCTTACTTATATTACATTTCTATTATTTTTTCCATCATTGTATCTTCCCTGTTTTAGTGAGAATATCCAAAGTAGGAGGACCAAGAAGAAATATAAAGTCACTGAAAACTAGAATCCTATTTATTGTAAAATATTAATAAACAGAAACCTCAACTAAATAGAGTCAGGAGACCAGCAGAGGGAGCTCCCACATCCTGCAACTATAACAAAATCCATGAGGAAGAAGAAAGACTTTTCTTTCCCGGCAAGAACTCAGCCATTGAAAAGCCATGGACTCCATTTTTACTACAGTTTTCCCAACTTCCTTTTCCTCCCTATAAAGGCATTCTCCTACCCTTGCCATTTGAGGCCTTGCACGTGGCTCACCATGGTTGCAGACCCCAAACTGCAATTCTCTGCTGATCCCAAATAAACCCATCTTTGCTGGAGAAATATCTGTCAGTTTATTTGTTTCAAATCAACATTATAATGGAAAAAGCTGCCCAAAATAAGCATTTTACACCATATTGATAGAGAGATAGCTGGATAGATAGATGAGAGATAGATGGACGGATGAATGCATGCATGGATAGATGATAGACAGATACATAGGATAGATAGATGTCAGCTAGGAAAGCAGAAAAGAGAAAGGAGAATGAAGGAGAAGCGGGAGTTGTGAATTATTAGTACTTTCTCCTTTAAGATTTTTAATTCTTGAAAATATGTGCTTAATGATCAATCAAACATTTTGATAGCTTTGTATCATTTTCATTGCAGTTTTCACCTGCTTTTGAGAAAATGACAAATGCAGTGTTATATTCCTTTGGCCCATATGTGTTGCAGCTTCTGGGTTTCCTCTAAATGTAAGTAGTATTATTTATAGTACAGTATTACAAAACACTACTTAGCAATAAAAAACAGGTATCAAAATGGTGAATTTGAACAAGGGCCTGAAGAACAAAGGTGCTATGATAAAAGGATTGATGGTAAATATGGGATGATTTAATCAGATGATTAAGCACCTCCAAATGTTTATCGTAATTACAAAATAAACAAAAATGGTTTAAACCTTGTCAATTGTTAATATAATTAAAAAAAAGACTAGGTTATGGATGGAGGAGAACTAGGAATAAGTGCCATTATTCTCATCTTTCACTTTAGGGAATCATAAATGTTGTCCATGTTGAGAACTGCTGTTAAACGTTACTTAATTATTTTAATATTTTTTATATTTCTAACCTGAGAATGATACTTTAAATATCTCATATCTTATATGAGGGAAAAAAATAATATATCTGCTCCATAAAAATTCCTTCAATTTCTTCTCAAATTTTATAACTTCTCTTTGATTCAAGGACAATAACATTAAGTATGTAGCATCATCCTGTTTTACTAAAATTATTCTTCCTTAGCTGTCTCTCCTTTAGCTATGTATATTCTGAGAGAGATTCTGCAAATGATATTCTCCTAACCTTGACAGTGGTTCTCTGTGATTGGATACTGTGGGACATTTTCTTTCTTCTTGTATTTTTTTTTAATTTTGCTTTTTGTATTGCTTTAATACTTAATGCAAAAACAATTTTCAAGAGCAGTCATTTTTATTTTAAAATACATCAATTACTTTGAAAACCTAAAATGACTGATATTTATTTATATAATGGAAGTTTCAAAGGTCTTTAAACTCTATCATGATTAAGTGTTTCAAGAAAACCTTCCAGAAGTCTCATAGCTCACTTGCATACTTTTCTTGTTAGAAAAGTAAATTGGCGCCACCTTTATAGAAAACAATTTGGCAACATTTGTCACAGCATAAAATTATAATACTTTGTCCCAGTGATCCCAGGGCAAACCCTAAGAATACATTTGGAGATCAAATTTTATATCAAACTGTACTAATCGCCACCTATGTGACAGAAACAAAACAAAACAAAACAAAACAAAAAAACCTGAGTACAACCAAATGCTCATATATGCAGAAGTGGTTACATAAATTGTACTACATCCATATGGAAATATAATTTTGTTTTTCAAAAAGTAGACAGGTCTGCATGCACGTATGTGGAATGTGCCCCCAAGAGATACATAAGTGGGAAAAATCAAGGTACAGGACAGTGTGTAGTGTTTGATACATCTTTCGTAAATAAAATGTGCATCTGTATTCAGAAAGACACGCAAAGAGAGAAAGAGACATACAATAATGTCTTTTAATAATTATTTTCCACCTTGAGGGGATCACAATGAAATTTAACAGTTAATTTGAAGGTCTAGGAAAAGCAACAGGTGGAAGTTTTCCTTTATAATTTTAACACTTTCTTTTTAAAAATGTAATATATGTACAGAAAAGTATGTAAAAGTTAAACTAAATACTATAAAATGAATAACAACGTCTTCATCACACAGATTTTTTTAAAAATTAAGATACTAGCAACTCAGAAATTCCCATCTCACCTTTCTTGATTCAACCCTCTACTTCCCTCCTTAGATGTAAATGCTAGCCTGGGTCATATGATAGTTTTATTTTTAGTTTTTTGAGGAAGCTCCGTAAAGTTCTCCATAGTGGCTGTATCAATTTACAATCCCACCAACAGTGCAAGAGGGTTCCCTTTTCTCCACACCCTCTAGAGCATTTACTGTTTGTAGATTTTTTGATGATGGCCATTCTGATCAGTGTGAGGTGATACCTCACTGTAGTTTTGATTTGCATTTCTCTAATAATTAGTTATGTTGAGCATCTTTTCATGTTTGTTGGCAATCTGTGTGTCTTCTTTGGAGAAATGTCCATTTAGGTCTTCCACCCATTTTTGGATTGGGCTGTTTGTTTTTTTGATATTGAGCTGCATGAGCTGTTTGTATATTTTGGAGACTAACCCTTTGCCAGTTACTTCATTTGTAAATATTTTCTCCCATTCTGAGGGCTGTCTTTTCATCTCATTTATGGTTTTCTTTGCTTTGCAAATGCTTTTAAATTTAATTAGGTCCTATTGTTTATTTTTGCTTTATTCTCATTACCATATGACCCAGCAATCCCACTATTGGGCATATACCCAGAGAAAACCATAATTCAAAAAGACACATGAGCCCCAATGTTCATTGCAGCACTATTTACAGTAGCCAGGTCATGGAAGCAACCTAAATGTCCATCAACAGAGGAATGGATAAAGAAGATGTGGTACACATATACAATGGAATATTACTCAGCCATTACAAGGAACAAAATTGGGCCATTTGTAGAGACGTGGATGGACCTAGAGACTGTCATACAGAGTGAAGTTAAGTCAGAAAGAGAAAAACAAATATCACATATTAATACATATATGTGGAATCTAGAAAAATGCTATAGATGATCTTATTTGCAAAGCAGAAATAGAGACACAGACATAGAGAACAAACATATGAATACCAAAGGGGAAAAGGGGGGTGGGATGAATTGGGAGATTGGGATTGACATATATACATTACTGATACTATGTATAAAAGAGATAACTAATGAGAACCTGCTGTATAGCACAGGGAGCTCTACTCAGTGCTCTATGGTGACCTAAATGGGAAGGAAATCCAAAAAAGGGGATATATGTATATGTATAGCTGACTCACTTTGCTGTACAGTCGAAACTAACACAACATTGTAAAGCATCTATACTCCAAAAAAAATTTTTTAAAAAAAGTTGACATTTGAGCAGACTTTGAAAGAGGTGTATTATCAACTGCTGTGTAACAAACTACCCCAAAATTCAATGGCTTAAAACAAATAAACATTTGTTTGCTCATGAAAAAAAAAAAAGAACTGCTAGTCTGACATCAACTCCTTTACTTTTCTTCATAATTTTAGCAACTCTGAAATGTATTATTTTGTCTTGCTTCTCTCACTCAAAATTGTGTTTATGGGGCTTCCCTGGTGGCGCAGTGGTTGAGAATCTGCCTGCTAATGCAGGGGACACGGGTTCGAGCCCTGGTCTGGGAGGATCCCACACGCCACGGAGCAACTGGGCCCGTGAGCCACAACTACTGAGCCTGCGCGTCTGGAGCCTGTGCTCCGCAACAAGAGAGGCCGTGATAGTGAGAGGCCCGCGCACCGTGATGAAGAGTGGCCCCCGCTTGCCACAACTAGAGAAAGCCCTACGCACAGAAATGAAGATCCAACACAGCAAAAATAAATAAATTAATAAACTCCTACCCCCAACATCTAAAAAAAAAAAAAAGAAAGTTATAAATCCACCTCATCTCCTTAAAAAATAAATAAATAAATAAAATAAAATTGTGTTTATAAGATTAAGGCACACTGTTTGCATAAAGTTCATTTATTGTAATTTCTATGCATCTTGTACAAATATTGCACAATTTATTTATTCATTCTACTACTGAGGGACATTTTTGTCAAGTTTTGGGGTATTAAGAATAAAGCCACCTTAAATATCCTTGTATATGAACACACCCATGTTTTTCTCTAGTCTATGTATTTCTCTTATATCTATAGGGATATAAATTATCGAGATACACATTTATTTAACTTTACCAGATAACTCCTACATTTTCCAAAGCTGTAGTAATTTACACTATCACCAGCAATATATGAGAGTTCCCACTGATCAACATCCTCACCAATACGACTTCCCTCTCCCTCTCCTTCAACCTCCCCCTTTGCCTCTTTCTCTTTTCTCCCTTTCTTCCTCTCTCCCATCAAAACAGTAAACAAATCAAAACAAAAAATAGAGAAAAAAAAAAAAAGGCAAAAATCTGTAGTGCCTCCTAAATCAAATATCAGGGGTCCCTATATGTATGGATCTGTTTCTGAACTCTCTATCATTTTTCCATTGTACTATTTACTTTTGTACCAATTATTCTAATTATTAAACATTATAATAAGCTTTGTTATTTAATAAACTAGGAGCTTCAAAGTTTTCTGCCTCAAGAACATCTTGCGTCTGCATTTCCATAAAATTTTTATTGTTGGCTTGTCTGTTTCTTATTTTAGAGGGAGAGGGAGCTATGCTTGTGATTTCTATAATTTTTAAATTGTAACACCACTGAAAAATAGACCATAGTAATATACTTGAAATATTACCTTTATTCCCTTTTATTTACAATGTCAAATGTGGTCTCCCCAAGGAAATAAGGTTTGTAATTGATAATTTCAGTTTCTATATCTAAAATAAGAGGATTTACAGAAATGTTTTCATATAGTTAATTTATTATGATTAATCTCTCTAATTCTCATCTTTCTCTTTCTTGAGCAGTATGTTAATTATGGTTGGCATGCATTTAAAAAAAGCAAGTAAGACATTTTTATGCTATAATGTTTAAAAGGTTAAATATATCATCTAGCAAACCTGTTTCATGTATTTAACCCAACTTTTCTTTCACTAATAAGTTGATGAAATGCTATTTGGTGGAGAAATCCGAAACATAAATGTAATGATTTTTTTCTTGTCTCCTCTCATTGTTAAAAACTACAAAAGATATAGTTACTTGAACTTTATAAATATGTTCAAAATATAATTGTTTCTAATGCTAGTCAAGCTTCTACTGCTGTTAAAAAAAAAAAGAAAAAAAGACTACTGCAGCTTTAGATATAACTCTGACAGTCTTTGCTAGTTAAAATTGAAACTCACAGAGCATGACCTGTCATCTCTCTCTCTCTCTGTCATGAATCTTTGCTATTACTAATTTTCCACAAGCGATATAGTGACCTTAGGGCTGATTAATTAGCTGTTGTTTTATGTATTTTACAACATTAATTGTGAAAGTCTTCGCTGTTACTTCATGGTTTGATTAACCTTGTTAGTGTGTAGAATTAGAAATGGAGAAGCCTCATTAGATTGTCTGACATTCTGAAAGGATTTTAACTTGTTAGCTGGAACCCAGCACTTCTATACTGTTTTTAGAAGTTCAGTATACCCCTCACATCACCAAGTAATGTTTTGTCTTTTGATGATCACTTCTTTTGGATGGTTGTTGCTCCCTTCTCCACTCCCAGGTAATTTTCCCTTGCTTTTACCACAAATTTTCTTCCATATTGGTTGTGAATTTTTTTAAATCTACTACAGTAAGTTTTAAAGTCTGAATTGAATCACCCTAGAAATTCAAGTTTTAAAAGAGACTAAATTTATGGTATATATTATCCTATTCTCTGAGGAGCTCCTAAGTATTTTGGAAAATGTTGATTATATTTTGTCAAGCAAAATGATATGATTAGAAAGTTCTTATGTCTTCATCCTTATATACTTAATATTACATGTAATATATAACATATATATACAATGTATACAATATGTATTCATAATATTATAGATCTATAATATAGATCAAACAGAATAAGCCAGGTCATTCAATGGCTAAATAATTTCCTACATGTTTAATCATTTAAAGCTCTTTGGTAATTTCATGAACTGCCTCAAGCCACAAAAAAGGCTATTTATTTATAAATGTCTGTCTCATCACAGTGCTAGTGCTTACAACAGAAAAATTAACTTCTAAAATAACTTAAAATAATTAAGGTGTAACTGGACTACAAAAAGAAAAAAAAATAGATTGTGTAATTTCCTTCTCAAGTTCTTCTGGGGTTTGTAGAGCTCATTTATTACCCTTGACTTCAACACTGAAAAGTTTTTTTAGAAAAGCCAAATACTTAATTACCCATAATAGACATAAAAGACAGTAGTCTCGTCTATCCAAATTAAAAAGAAAAGTATTCCATAAGATCATATACCAAGACACTTGGTGATTAATGTTATACTAGCTCATAAGAGTGCACAAATAGAATATATTTGCTTAAAGGTCTAATTAAAAGAGTGTATTCTCAGGTCAAAATTAACATTTAAGATTTTAATGAGATTTTTCACTCAATAAATACGTGTTGATTGATCAAGGCTTCTTTTTCTTTCTAGACATAAAAAGAAAGTCAAGATTGATCTTGTCGTTTGTTTTGCAGCCCTCACATTGCTTCCCTTTACTTTGATTTCTATCCCTAACCTGACTAGCAATACATGAAAGTTACATGAGACCTCTGTGTAGTTGAATGGAGATGCTATGCCCATATTTTATGAGAGAAGCAAGATGCCAGGATATTGAATTGATTAAGGCATGGCTGGTGCCACTTCTATCACTGTATTTAAACCTTACATCATATAATGTAATGTTAGCTAGTGCTTGTGAATTGTTTTCACTTCTATTCACGGAATGTATGTGTATGTAATTACATGTGTGTGTCTGTCTGTATTTGTGTGTGTGTGTGTGTGTGTGTGTGTGTGTGTGTGTGTGTGTGTGTGTGTGTGTGTACATTCTCAGTAAGCAAGTTCAATTCTTGAGGGTCTTAGGTAAGGGCTACTTTCTACCCCAAAGCTCTTTCTTATGCCCTTTTCCTTAACATAAGGCTAACATTTTGTGATACTCTTTCTCCTTTGCTTTTTCAGTTTTCTTTCTGATCTTGATTGTGAAGAGAAGCTTCTTTCATCTTGTCACCCTTTCACAATATGATCGCTCTCTTCCCCACTAGTAACCATCTTCAAAAAGACCCCAGAGCACCTTAACTTCTAATCTCTCTCTGCTCATGTCCCAGTCAGGGGTTGGCTTTATGTCTCATTCTTGTAAATGTAAAGAAATGACAATGCAGTTTCTCTGCATTAGGCTAATCATTTTAGCCTAAATGATTGCTTTGGTTTAAACTAAATATTCCATTTTTCTAAAACTTACATAGTTTCTAACTAGAAACTGTCAATGCACTGTGCTTTTATTTTTACCTATTCACCAAGCATTTATAAACTCTGACAATGTACCAGGCACAGTGCTGAGTGCCAGAAAAAGAAAAATATATAATAACAAAGAGATGTCATTTATATCTTAAATGAATGTAGGCCACACGCTTTGAGTTTGTAAAAGATGTTCTCCATCAGTGGGGATGGTTTTCTGAAGAGCTACCATCCCCATAACCAATATTTCATATTTCTCAATAATGAAGGATATTTTGAGAAATAATATATAATTAACTGGCCTATGTACTACAGACAAAAATTATTTATTTTTCAAAATAATTGAGACTGCTTTTCTATTTTTTGAAGGCTGTTCATTTCAGTTAAATCAATGTTTTAGAAATAGCAGCATTCGAGGTAACAGAATGAATAGTCTTGCGAAAAATCATTTTTCTTCTAGAAAGTTTTCCAATACTAAAATTTCTAAATTTGTAGTGTGGAATTAGCTTTACCCTTATTCTTATTTTGCTTGAGGAAAAGATTTTGTGCCTGTCATATGAACTGGAAAAACTGAAAACTTTGATACTATATATAAAAGTTTATAACGTAATGATATATATAGGCTTTATCCTTAAATTCAAATAAATAGGAAAAATTCTTCATAAGTTGTCATTTGGCTTAGTTCCAAACTCTCCTAACTTTCTGCATGTATTTCTGCAAAGGTCAGTTCTTACAAGAAAATGATTTACTATGGATGAAACCTGTTAGTCCAACATCATAAACTAAATTTTCTCAAGCCATGATGAACTAAAGCCAAAACCAAGAAAGCAAAAATCATAACAACATTTTTATTAATAGCAAATATTACTTGACCTTAGTGTCTGATGTCCATTAAATAGAAAAGTAAAAACTACTTCATGTTCATCTAATACATAAATCTTAGGTATCCAGGCAAATGTTATCATTTATGAGGAATTAATAAAAACATTTTAATATTCTAAACATATATTAACATTTTACGGATTCAGAGATTCTATGCTGAATTCTGCTTGTTGCCATCTCATAGTAAATGGCTCATCACATCAAGGAAGATTTCTATAATTTACAGACCTGTGTACGAGTTTCTCTCCATCTCTAAGCCTCAGTCATGAGAACTTTCCTCTTACCTTCCTAAGGATTTATCATCCTATTTTTTTTGAGTCACCTTGTCAGACTAGATGCTAAAAAGAAGGCCTGACAGTATACAAGTTTTATGTGTTTTCAATTATTCAGCTGTCTGTCATCTTATGTGGAATCTGGACAACCCAGATCAAATGAAATGCAATAACAAGTACCAGCAAGTAAGCCCGGTGACCCCCATGATAGGCACAGAATAGAAAAGGGTCTTAGGAGCATGCTATTTGGTAACGGGAAAGCCACACTAACTTCTAATCTTAGGATCTAGCGTTTTCAAAAGGAGCTGTATTGAGACCTGCAGTAACAAATTCTGCTAATTACATTTGCACACCCACTGAATCTCTGCAACAGTGGGTTCTGAAGCCTGAGGATCTTTCTAGCAATCTTGCAAATAATTTAATGACACTTCAAAATTATCTGATTCTACAACAAAAACTATGGAATGGCACAGGAAGCAGAGCTTTGGCGATGCCATTATTTTGGAGAGGAAGAGCTCTTTTCTCCTTTTCAAAGCACTTACCTCATGGTCCTCCTGCCTTTCTAGCTCTTCTTTCTCTCCTTCACAAGTTGAACTGCTTCTGCCAAGGTACTGCTGTCATAACTTCTCAAGGCTCTATCCTAATCCATTTCTTCTTTTCACTCTGCACTTGCTCCTTAATAATTTCATGCATACACGTCTTCCAATTATTCTCTATACACATCTCCCCAGAGCTTTAGATTCATAATAACCTGATTACTTGAAATCTTTTTTAAATATCATAATTGCGTCTCAAGTCCAATATGTCCAAAACTAGGCCTAATTGAGCCCATGGGCTCCAAGAGATCTTTAATAAATGCTGTATTTTCCTCCTGGAGTTCTCTCTCCTGCCATCTT